>NC_091585.1:10372125-10387125 GCF_042767895.1 Penaeus vannamei
CACAACCATTATTGGTATTATTGCCAATTACTCTGTTCTCTCACAGACCTGCATTTGGGTGTTGTTATTCTTTGGGTAAATATGGTTCACTTCTGTCCTTGGTTAACCCAAAGGTCGGGGCGACTGCGGTTCTCGGGCGGGCGGGCGGAGGTGTGGAATGACGGGCGTGCGGGTGGGCGGAGGCGTAGAATGAAGGGCGGGTGGGAGGAAGCTTGGAATGACGGGCGTGCGGGCGGGCGGAGGCGCGGAATGACGGGCGTGCGAAGGTGTGGCATGACGGGCGTGCGGAGGCGCGGAATGACGGGCGTGCGGGCGGGCGGAGGCGCGGAATGACGGGCGTGCCGGCGGAGGCACGGAGTGACGGGCGGAGGCGTGGAATGACGGGCGTGCGGGCGGGCGGAGGCGTGGCATGACGGGCGTGCGGGTGGGCGAAGGTGTGGCATGACGGGCGTGCGGGCGGAGGCGCGGAGTGACGGGCGTGCTTGCGGAGGCGTGGCATGACGGGCGCGCGGGTGGGCGGAGGTGGGGAATGAAGGGCGGGGCGGAAGGACGAATATCAAAGTCTTCTCTTCGCTTCACCAAAGAAAGCAAAGGCGAGCAAGTTCTGATGGTCAGAGATTTAAATTCGTTCTTTTCCAAGACGGGAATGATGGGAATATGAATCGAGTCGACGGGAATGGCTGACGAATCGGCGATCAAGTCCCGCCATTTGATTAATGATTGGAATAATGAGTGAGATTGGAGGAAGGGATTGGCCGGGACTAATCCCCCGGGGGCCGCGCACCGTCCCGCCGCGTCGGAATCCCGCGAGGAAAATCCCCCTGGTGGATCCTGCAGGCGCCGCCCCTGCTCAGGTTCGCGTCGCAGTGTGGCTTTGCGAATCGTGCGACCGCGGGTTGGGGTGATCACGGGAAGAAGCGGGGGGGGGGGGTCATTTATTCTCGTCCCTTTATCTTCCCATTTATCTCTTCCCTTGATTCTCCTCTTGTCTCACCTATATCCTCATCTCTGTTCATCATCCTCTCCTCTGTCCTTTACCTCTCCTCTCATCTAGCGTTTCATTTCTTCTCTCTCTTCTCTCTTTCCTCACCTTTCCCCTCTCTTTCCCCCCTTGCTTCTCTCCTTTCCCTTCTCTTTCCTCTCCTTTCTCCTCTCCTCTCCTTTCCGTTCTCTTCTCCCCTCATTTCCATCCTCTTCCCTCTCCCCTTCCCTCTCGTCTTCATCCTTCCCTCAGTTCTCCATCCTCTCCTTTATCGTCCCTCCCAAAAAGCACTCAGATATATTCCACATTCCGAAAGAGTCTTTGATTTTGTTTATTTTAGGTTTGGTTAAAGTCGATGATTTAATATGAATACCGCGCCACGAAGACAGGGTTATAAGATGAGTGAGAGGATAATATGAATGGTATTGACTCTTTTGTGTATTGACTTGGTATTTTTATGTATTGTGATTTTATGATATAAAGATCCGTTAGAAAACAGAAATGATGTTCGTGCCACTTTCTGACGATACAATTGTATTGAACTTTCTTGAATAACGAGTCGGTGCTGTCTTTGAGGGCTGACTTGCCTTTTTGCGTTTTTTGGTGTATGGCGATCATTGTTCTTGCTAATCGACTCATTCTGGGACTCGTTCAACCCTGGAGAGTGATTCCCGTGGGGTTGAATGCCCTGAATGTGTTGGTGTTCTAGTAGATTAATGGGTGCATGAGAAAGCGAAAGGGCCTGAAAGATAAACGAAGTAATAGATACGCAGACGAAGGGAGACGGGGAGTGAGTGACTGGGCGAGAACGAACATAATCTTGATACGCTTTTGCGTGTACGTCCGGGACACGGAAGGGAAGTAGAATCACGGCAGTTGCGAAGGTCTCGAAGGAGAGTCGCAGACGAGGAATCATTGCATGTCGAGTTGTAAACCCGAGTCACGAAAAGCTACTTCCATCCCTTTGACTGCCTCCCCTCTTTCTCTCCTCTGTTTCTTTCCCCTCTCTTCCATTCCCGTATCATACTTCCCTCTTCCACTTTTTTTCTTTTATTTTTTTTTGTCCCGCCTGCCTGTCTCCTCTTCGCGTGTCTCCATCTCGCACAAACTCGCCCACATTATTTCATTTCCCTCCAAATCTTTCCTGTTCTTGTCCTTCCGACCGAGGAGAGATAAGATAAGCAGCGCCCCAAGCAACGCCCTCGCTCCGGCCGGCTTTAATTCCTCGAGATCTCCCGGCTGCATTTTGTGTCCGTGCTGGTCCTTCATTCTGTACGTGATCTGTGTCCTTGTAGGTCTCTTGTCCTCTTTCCTCCCGTGGCCTCTCCGGGAATGGGTTGGTCCTTATTCATTTTGTTGCATTTTATTTCTGGTAATTTTTATAGTCCTTTATCCCTTTGATCCTTTTGCTCCGATAATATGCACTTTCCATTCTTTTTCGCTTTTTCTTTCTCTTCCTCTCCTTTCCTCCCTCCCTCCCTCCTTTTTCCCTATCCCTGCGTGTCTGTTTCCCATTTTGCGTCTCTTGTCCTCGTCTGCAGGGTGGAACAAGGGGAGGGGAGGAGAGAGGCCCCAGTGGAAGTTTCCCCTCGCTGACTCAGCCGCTGAGCCTTCCCTCACACCCGAGTGTCCCCTCCCTCCCCACCTTCTACTCTGCTCCACCCTTCCCCGCTGGCGTTGCACAGCCTCACCCTTGTTCTCACCCTTGTACCCGCCCCCCTCTCGTTCTGCCCCCTCCCCCTCTCGTTCTGCGCCTCCCCTGCGTTTTTCCCTTCTCCCAAAAAGCTTTCATATGTTAAGGCCTTGCTATACATGCCTCGCCAGCCTGTCCCCGGGTCTCACGGCCGTGGAGTGCGGGGACGCGCGCTCTTAAAGAACGATTGAGAACGGAGCGATGTTCAGGGCGATGAGACGGGCTGCCAGAGGGCGTGATTGAGGCCGAATGTTCTAGAAGGCGATTAACGTGGTTTTGCGTCCGCTCGATGGCACAAAGAATTACGGCATCCCCGCTTGATGTAGTCTGACGGGGAGTGCGCGGGCAGGTCGATGCGATTATTTCATCTAACTCCAGGGGATTAAAACGTTGCATAAATTGGCAGCGAACGTAATTTATTAGCGGAGATAAAGCTAAATATATCACCAGTCGACGCAGTATGTTTGGGGAGTGAACATCCGTGTCGAGCGGCGGTGGGGCGGAGCGCCGCCTCAAACGCGATGCTGCGTGGATCTTGGCGAACCAAATGGCTCTTACGTCGCTCTCGCTCTCAGGGGAGGATCAGCTGGGTCGAGTGGCAGGTGCGGGCCATAGATAATGTCATTTTTGGAAGCCGACGTTGTAGCGGGTCGAGGTCGATAGCATCAGCCAGGCGATTACGTGCTATCTGCCGCACATCTGCCTCCGCGGCTGCTCAGGTGGCGATAAGATGCCCGCGTTCGAGGCCGACGGCGCCCCCGCTCGGGCTCGGGCTCGGCGACCAACATCCGGGAGCGGAAATGCTATCCTTATTAAGAGAGTCTATTTTTAGAAGACAGAAGTAGCATCTTATAAACTCCGTCTTCCGGAGCCTTGTTATTCTGTCATTGAATAGTTTTTGTCCTTTTTTAATTGTTCTGTTGTTCTTTTGATTGTTTTCAATTGGTGTTTGTTATTTATTACGGCGTCAAGTTTTATTATGAATGTTATCATCAGTGTCATTATTGCTTTTATTCTTGTCATCATCTACGTTATAATTCTCCTCTCTTGTTCCTCTAGATCCGTATCCAAAATGGTTTACTTAGTTGAGGAGTCCCCACATTTTATGGACATTTTTGTATAGCCTCCCGTGTCTCCAAGACCAAGGGCGATTTCCAGAAAAAGGAAAGATAAAAGAAAACGGAATAAAACTAATTGCTCTCGATGCTCATTGATCTGCAATTGCCGCAGATGGGTTAGCTTCGACACAGTCCTTTGTAGGTCGACGCTCAAGCCTTGCCCTCTTGTGGCGGTCTCGTGCGTGCCTCTCCTCTCGTCGGGGATTTTCCTTTTAATTCAGTGTGGATGCATATGTTTATGTGTGTAGATATGTGCACGCACACACACATAATTATTTATTTGTTTTTATTTCTGAAGTATGTCCTTGCCAATTCGCTTTCTTCTTCGTCCCCGCTCGCCTTTCGTCACCGCTATCTGGTTTTCCTTCTGGCACTTCTAGTTTTTCTTCCCTTTCCCTCCAAAGCATTTTTCCCTCTTAATATATTCTCCTCTCCATGTTCCAATCTTTCCTCACAGTTTTATTTGTTTTATTCTTTTATTTTCTTTTTAGCCGTTCCATTTTCTGTCCCTCTCTTCTCTCCCTCTTCTTCTCCCTTCTCCCCCTCCCCCTCCTCCTCTGCCCCCTCCTTGTCACAGAGTTCGCGCACTGACAGTTATCTTGTTATTAAAAGTTTTTGTATCTCTGAAGGGGAGCGCGGTCGGGAAGGGAGAGGGGAGGGGGGGGGGTTGGCCTCCGTCACTGCCTCCCTGCCTGCTTGCCTGTCTCCCTCCCTCCCTTTGCTTGCCCCCCCCTCCATCGCTCCCTGCTTTCCTTCTTTCCTTGCTTCCTCCCTTCTTCTGCCTGCCTGCCTCCCTTCCTTCCTTCCTTCCTTCCTTCCTTCCTTCCTTCCTTCCTTCCTTCCTTCCTTCCACCCTTCCTTCCTCCCTCCCTCCCTCCCTGCCACCCTTCCTTCCTCCCTACCTTCCTTCCATTCTTCCCTTCCTGCTTACCTCCTGCATGTCTGCCAACGAACAGAGTAAAAGGCAAAGAAGAGGGGGAAGAGAGAGAGAGAAGAAAGACGGAGAAAGGCGAATAAGAGGAGAGTGCGCCGCCCGATAACGAGGTATGATCAGACTGGTCGGCCTCGGGTAGTTATGTGGCAGATTACGTAGTTAATGGGTCGTGAACCTTGCTTGGCCCCCCCCTCCCGCGACCCTCCCTCCCTCCCTTACCCCACCGTTTCCCCCTCCATGCTTGCTCCTCCCTTCCTTTTCTCATTTTCCCTTCGTCCTCACCTTCTCCCTTCCTCCTCTCCTTGTCTCTTCCTCCTCTCCCTTTCCTTTCTTCCTCTCCCTATCCCTTCCTCCTTTCCCTATCCTTTCCTCATTCTCCTTTCTTCTTCTCCCTCTCCCTTTCTCCCCTCCCTCTCTCTCCCTCTTCTCCCCTCCCTCTCCCTTCCTCCTCATCTTTCCTCCAGACCTGCTTATTCCCCTTCCCCTTCCCATTCTCCTTGTGTTTTCTTCCTTTCGCACTCTTCTGCAGAATCCCATTTTCTGTTTATACGCATTTCCCCCTTTTTTTACCCGACTCGCTAGTTCCTCATTCTTCCGTGTCCCTTTTTATCTTCCGCCTTTCCCTTTTGCTCTTCGATTTCTTCTGCTCGTTCCCGGCTTCCACCTTCACCTTCCGCAGCCTCCAGCTTCCACGCCCTCCTCCGTCAGACGCATCTTAGTTCCCCGCCCGACTCGTCTTCCTCGCGGGATGAATGGGCGTGAATGGGCGCCTCATCTTGGAGCGGGCGTGCGGGAGGGGTGCGGGTGGGCGGGCGGGCGAAGTGCGTCACAGCGCCGAGCAAAAAAAGGCGGGTCCGTGACATGAGCGAAGGAGGAATGCGCTGGCCGCGGCGGGAGGCTGAGGGTGGGCGTGTCACGGGCTCCAGCGGCGCTATTTATAGGACTTATCTACGCCCACGGCATCGGGGGCACCTGCTTGCCAAGTGGGGCTCGAGGGGGCGGGGAAGGGCGCGGGGGATGATGGAGGGGAGGAGGATGCGTCGAGCGAGGGTCACGGGAAGGGGAGGAGGGGGGAGGGTGAAGGGACGGAAAAGGTTCTGGTGAGTGAGGTTAATGGGAGGAGGGAGGGGGGGGGGGGGTACCTGCGGGCGATTAGAGGTGTGTCTCGATGAAGGAGTGTGTGCCGAGGGGGCGATCCGGGCCATTGGTTGTGCTGGGGACGACACGCACATGCACACAAGCAAAGCCGAGGACACGCACGCACGCATGCACGCACATAGATAAGCATATCTACTTTCACACGCACAGACATACTCGCTGACACAAAAATAACACGCACCGACACATGCAGACGCACTCAAAACCTCCCTGCCCCCCTCCGGTCTCCCTTCCCCTCGCGCCCACCCCTGCACCCTCCCTCGCCCGCCCCCGCCCCCGCCCCCGCCCCCTGCGCCGCCCAGATGCTTCCGCCCAGGCTTATCCTTCGTCGAGGGTGACGCGGAGGAGCGCAGGGAAGGCGGGAGAAGGGTTGTGTGGCGAAGGTTGTTGCAGACGGACAATTTGCAGGTTGATTGTGCACGCCCAGTATTGATTGTACATGCGTGCAGCGTTGCCAGCAGTGTAGCCACAACCACCGCAAACCACCTCGCGCCTCCACTTCATCCTCCACTTCTGTGTAGTTTGCAGCCTCCTCCTCCCCACACCTGCCGAGATCAGCGCGCGCGCGTCCTCGGCTGCAGATTGGGTCCGGATTAGATGAAGACGCGTCCGATATTCGGCGATAATCAGGCAACTCTCCGTGTCGACAGAATCGCCTCCGTCACGTGAGGGTCGGATGAGGAGGCATCGGTCCGACGCGTCGGACAGATGCCTCCTCATGCGACTATTTATTTACTATTTATTAACTATTTATTTATTTATTTATTTATTTATTATTTATTTATATTACTATTTACGATGCGCTGCTCGTGCGGTCGTTGGCTAGCGTCACCAGGGGTTCGGGGGAAGGGGAGCTGCGCAGGGAGCATTTTCACTCGTACCAAATTGTGAACAGAAAAGAAAGCGAGTGCTGTCGCGACGCACTCCGTCGAGGTCCTCTTACCCGCTCATTTCTCCTCCCTTCGCCCTCATCCCTGTCCGTGCATCTCGTCCGCTTTCGCTGCCACGATGATTGGTTCTCACTCCTTTCTCCCTTTCCCTTCCCCTCTGGCTCTTACTCCTTCTTTCTCCCTTTCCCATCTCATCTGGTTCTCACTCTCTCCTTCTCTCTTTCCCTCTAGTTCTCACACCTTCTTTGTCCCTTTCCCTCTGCTTCTCACTCCTCGTTTCTCCCTACCTCTTCCTCGCCCTCAGTCCCGGAGACGTTGCCTTAAAGAGCATGTACCTTCGAAGACGCTTTGATGGCGGCCGGCGCGACATTCAGAGCCCGGCTTGAAATAGGGAGCGTCGTGGAGGAAGGAGACGGGAAGGAGATGGAATGGGAAGGAGGAATCAGGGGAGCGAAAGAAAAAGGCGAATTGATTTTGGTTTTGGGCGGGAGGCGCTTGCAAGCAGAAGGATGGGGATCTGCTGATGGACGAGTGCTTGGCCTGGGTGGTAGCGCTGTTTGAATCACGAACCTAATGAGGCAGAACAGCTACGTACGAATAGAGCAAAGAATGATTACCAAACGGGAATGTACGGGCAGACAGACAGACAAGCATACTATATATAGACACGAGCACGGTAGAAAGGGAACAAAAACACGAACGAACAAACGAACTGCATTTGTACGCTACTTTTGCAAGGGGTGTGCGAGAGTTTGGGAGGCCGCTCGCAGGTTTTGCGACGTGGGTGGAGTTGCGTCAGCGTGTTCCATTAGAGGACGAGGTATGCATGGAAACTGAGCCTTTGGGGAAAAAGCGACAGAAAGTGAGGAAGAGTCTAGTTTTCTGCGGCGCTGGACGCGTTTGTTTATTCCAAAAGGGCGGGATGGATTTTTTTCTTTCTTTCTTTCTTTTTCTTTTTTTCTTTTTTTCTTTTTGCGAGGTCCAGAGGCCCGTGCAAGTAGTTAAGAGTGTGGACAGTGTTTTTTTTTAAAGTAACATAGTATTAGGACAGACAGAAAGAAAGAAAAAAGAACAGGCAAAGCTTTTTCTACTTGAGTATTTTGGATGGTATAAATAATATGGCACGCTATGTAAATGAGTGGTGACGCGGGTCCCTCGTTTTCATTGGCTCCTATTCCTGGTTGCAGGGTGTAATATATCTCTCTCGCGCTCGCTCTCCCTATGCGTCTATCTGTATGCCTATCTCTCTCTGTATATATAAGTCTCTCTCTCTCTTCTCTCTCTCTGTATATATGTCTCTCTCTCTCTTCTCTCTCTCTCTCTCTCTCTCTCTCTCTCTCTCTCTCTCTCTCTCTCTCTCTCTCTCTCTCTCTCTCTCTCTCTCTCTCTCTCTCTCTCTCTCTCCCCTCCCTCTCCCTCCCTCCCTCCCTCCCTTCCTCCCTCCCTCCTCACACCTCTTTTGAGAACTTCCCCCGCTATCCTTCCTCTTCCCCTCCTCTCCCTCTCCCCTCCTCTCTCCCTCTCCCCCCTCCCTCTCTCCCTCTCCCCCTCCTCTCTCCTCTCCCCCCTCCCTCTCCTCTCCCCCTCCTCTCCCTCCCCTCCTCTCTCCTCTCCCCCTCCTCTCTCCTCTTCCACCTCTCTCTGCTCCTCTCCCCTCCTCTCTCCTCTCCCCCCTCCTCTCTCCCTCTCCCCCTCCTCTCTCCTCCCCCCTCCTCACTCCTCCCCCTCCCTCTCCTCTTCCCCTCCTCTCTCCTCTCCCCCTCCTCTCTCCTCTTCCCCCTCCTCTCTCCTCTCCCCCTCCTCTCTCCTCTCCCCCTCCTCTCTCCTCTCCCCCTCCTCTCTCCTCTTCCACCTCCTCTCTCCTCTCCCCCTCCTCTCCCTCTCCCCCTCCTCTCTCTCTCCCCCTCTCACTCCTCTCCCCCCCTCCTCTCTCCTCTTCCCCTCCTCTCTCCTCTCCCCCTCCTCTCTCCTCTTCCCCTCTCTCTCCTCTTCCCCCTCCTCTCTCCTCTCCCCCCTCCTCTCTCCTCTTCCCCCTCCTCTCTCCTCTTCCCCTTCCTCTTCCCCAACTCCTCTTTCCATTCAGTGTATTCGCTATCACCACAATCACCGTCATCATCGCCGTCGTCATCGCGAACAGGGCGCCTCGGTAGACACGGAGGGGCCGTCCATTTCGCTGCTGAGTGTGCAAAGAGCATCTCTCTCTCTTTCTCTCTATATATCTATATATCTATATATCTATATATCTGTCTACCTCTCTATCTCATTCTCTCTCTCTCTCTCTCTCTCTCTCTCTCTCTCTCTCTCTCTCTCTCTCTCTCTCTCTCTCTCTATTTCTCTGTCTCTCTCTCTCTCTCTCTTTATATCTCTTTAGCTCTCTTTCTCTCTCTCTCTCTCTCTATCTCTATCTCTCTCTCTCTATCTCTATCTCTCTCTCTCTATCACACACAAACACACAAACACACACACACACACACACACACACACACACACACACACACACACACACACACACACACACACACACACACGAGAGAGCGGTTTCTGTCACAAAGGGATCGGAGTAAATTGAACGTGGAGGCAATTGAAACCGGATTGAATTTAGTATTAACTGACTACTGTTTAAGTGGCCATTCACTCCCGGACAACGATAATTTCGTAAGTGTCAATTCGTTGATTAAAGCGGTCAGATCGCTAATGGCAGGGACTGTGACAACTCTCCCACGATGGGCGTTTGCAATAAAAGATTTTGCATCGGTCGCGGCTCTTGCAACTGGCCGGAAAAGCACGCTGTTGCGTTGAGCGATTGGGAGTTTATGTAGCCTGGGAATTCTCAAGGACGATTATCCACTGCGGCGGAGTGGGAATGTCGCCTCTATGGCGTGTTTTGAAGACGGCGGCATCGTTAGTATCGCTGAGTTGTGAGTAAAGTTGGGTCAAAAAATCTTGTGGGCGTGTTTTGATCTTCTAGACATCGCTGTGTATTTGTAGTTTTCCAGTATTTTTATAATCGCCATTTAGGTCCTTTAAGGAACATAATTGACGAACTGTATTGTTGGCTTTATCAAAGATTTGTTTGTAAAAGCCTGTGAACTTTCTCTCGATTCCTAATGAAAATTATATATATATATGTGTGTGTGTGTGTGTGTGTGTGTGTGTGTGTGTGTGTGTGTGTGTGTGTGTGTGTGTGTGTGTGTGTGTGTGTGTGTGTGTGAGTGAGTGAGTGAGTGAGTGAGAGAGAGAGAGAGAAAGAGACAGAGGGAGAAAGAAAGAAAGAAAGAGAAAGAGAAAAGAAAGAGAAAGAGAAAGAAGAAGAAGAAAGAGAAAACGAAAGAGAAAGAAGAAAGAGAAAGAAAGAAAGAAAGAGAGAGAGAGAAGGAAGAAGAAGAGAGAGAGAAAAAAAGAGAAAGAGAAAGAAGAGAAGAGAAGGAAGAAGAAGAAAGAAGAAGAAAGAGAAAAGAAAGAGAAAGAAGAAGAAAGAAAGAAAGAAAGAAAGAAAGAAAGAAAGAAAGAAAGAAAGAAAGAAAGAAAGAAAGAAAGAAAGAAAGAAAGAAAGAAAGAAAAGAAAGAAAGAGAGAGAGAGAAGGCAGAGAGGGCAGAGAGGCAGGAAAGGCAGAGAGAAGACAGAGAAGAACAGAGAAGAACGGCGAGAAAGAGAAGAGAGAAGGCAGAGAAGAGAGAGAGAGAACAGAGAGAGAGAGAGAGAGAGAGAGAGAGAGAGAGAGAACGAAGAGAGAGAGAGAGAGAGAAGGGCAGAGAAGAGAGAGAAAGGGCAGAGAGAGAGAGAGAGGGAACGAAGAGAGAAGAGGGCAGAGAGGGCAGGAGAGAGGCGAGAAGAAAGGAGAGGGGGGGAGGAAGGGATGGAAGGAAGAGAGATGGAGGAGGACGGAGAGAGAAGAGGAGGGAGAGAGGGGGACAGAGGGAAGGAGTGCAAGATAATGAGTGACTGAATGTATCTGAACGCTGGATATAGCCCGGAAGTGTCCCTCTCCGAACACAGTGAACACGATGGAAACGAAACGAACGGAGGAATCACGGGGCAGGAAGGAGCATCGACGAGGAAGTGTAGATCACCGAATATGCGTCGCGCGACCTACTTCTACGTCGAAATTTACATGCGAGGTCACACCAGGCGAACCCTCGGGATTTGGGGCCGAAATGACGCTTATGATGATGGCGATCGGGTTGATGGCGGCGGCGGTAGGTATGGTGGTGGTAGTGAGAATGGTGTATGTGATGGTGATGACGGAGAGAATGTCTGTGAGAATGGTAGATTAGATGAAAACCATAAGCATGAGAGTGATGATTAGTGACAATAGGGATAATAACAACAGTAGTATTAGTTTTTTTTAGCAGCGGGACTAGCAGTATTGAAGTTCGTGTAGCAGCTTCAGAAGTTCGTGTAGGTGACATTACCCAGCGGTTTGGATGCGTAGTTGCGAGGCGAGCGGGTTCGGGGCGGGAGCGAGGCAGGTGAGCGCGCGTGCGACTGCCGAGGTGACGCTCGAGACGGGATTTCACAGGTGAACAAATGACAGGATTCTCGGGAGGGGGAGAGGGAGGGGATGGGAGAGGGTGGGGGATAGGGGGAAGGGAGAGGAGAGGGTGGGCGATAGGGGGAAGGTGTGGGATAAGAGGGAAGGGAGAGGGAGGGAAGTGGAGAGGGAGATTGGATGAGGATGGGGGTAAAGGAAGGAAGAAGGGATGGGGAAGGAAGAGGAGAGAAGGGAAGGAGAATGGGGGATGGAAGGGGAGGGGCGGGAGGCGCTGTATTGATTTTGTAACAGGTCCTACAAGGGCTCCGTGGTTGTGGGTTGCTCTACCTGGCTGGTCGGGGAGGGGGAGTGGGGGAGGGCAGGCGAACGGTGGGGAATAAGGAATGGCGGGGAGGGGGTGTTGGAGTGGTGGTGTTAATGATTTTTTCCCCTCTGGAGTGATTTCTTTGAGCGAAGATGCGACAGGAGTGGCGGCGAGTGGGACGACGTGTTCCGGGAAGCAGCCTCGTGGTTGAGTGGATGGGGTTGCTCGGTGCGCTGGCATTGTGGTGGCATCAGGCATGTCCAAACTTGCGATTAGGAGGCAATTGCGGCGTTTGTGGCGATTGGCGTGCGGTCTAAGGATGCGTGTAAGAGTAGAGGGAGACGAGTTATCTTCTAGACATCGTTGTAGTTATCGGGAAGTTTTTACAACCATCACCTAGAGCCTTCTTATGGACGTAATTGGCGAACTGGTGTTGCTGTTGACTTTATTAAGAAGGTGTTTAATTCTCGCTGAAGTGCGTCACTCCTCATTCACTTGCGACATCAATTACCCGGCTTCGTTGGAGAGAAAAAAGTTCGAGAGCTTATTCTTTCCACTTCTCTTTCTTTCTTGTCTTTCCACATTTTATCACACTTTTCGCCTGGCTTGTAGATACGTTCAGGACTCCCTATGTATTCAAATTAAGTTTTTTTCCTCTTCGGCCAAACTTTAGATTGCCTCTGCCGTGTACGGAATGTTCGATGCCGATTCCACATGTGTCACAAGACGGCGCGAAGAACACGTAGAGAAGACGGCGCAAGAATTTGTAATGGGAGGAAGGGTCCCTGCGCCGTTATGCGAGGGCGCTCCAGTTATGGCGCCGGCGGGGCATCTGGTCGTGACCTGGCCCGAGTCCGTGGACAGGTCCCGTGTGCAATTTAAGAGGGGAGCCTAAACGATGTTAAGGGGAGGAGTCTAAGCGATCGCATGGGGAGTGTATGAGGGCGCAGACTTTCAGGAAAATCGGATCGCAGTCGGAGGAAATCCGCCGGATTGGGCGGATGCGCCGCCCTCCTTCCCGGGCACGACGCGGGGCCTGTAATTCGTTCCGTAAAGAAACGTGTCTACTCGGGTCGTTTCTATAGGTGTTCGGGGGACGCGCGATCCCCGAGGAGAGTGAAAAAGGGCCAGATCAGGGGGCTGATGCTGAGATTTTGAGATTGTGTTGGCTTAGGGTTGGAGAGCGATAAGTTTTGATTACGTGGGATTTTCTCGCTCAACGGCCTCTCGGGTCAGGGCTCGACGCCGGGCCTCTTGGTCGGTGAGGCTGCCGGGCGCTGCTCGGGTCGCGTCGCCGAATGACGCAGGACACGGCGCTGTCGCTTATGAAGTGGAACTATTGCACACATGTCATGATTTTATTGTCTGTGTGTGTGTGTGTGAGAGAGAGAGAGAGAGAGAGAGAGAAAGAGAGAGAGAGAGAGAGAGAGAGAGAGAGAGAGAGAGAGAGAGAGATATTGATTGATTACTTGATTGAAACTGATCGATTGACACAGACAAAAACAGACCGACATAGTGACCGAGAGAGCGGCGCGATGCGGCGTCGGAGAGCGCGTCTTGCACCCGCCGACGCGCCGGCCGTATCCGTTTCGAGAGCGGGAAACTTCTTGATATCGAGCGCTCAGAAGTAGCGGGTTTCTTGTTTCCGGGTCAAGTAGAAGTTAAGGAGAGAGCTGTTCCGGATAAAGTGGGAAGTGGCTGCCGGGACGCGCTGTCGGGGACGTCGTGTTGCCATTTTGAGCGTTTGGGACCCCCCCCCCCCGCCTCCCTCATAGTACTGTGTGTTCTGGACGATGGAGATCGTAATATCGAGTGATAGTGATGGTGGACGTCTTCTTGAGGGGGAAAGGATTTATGAATGAATTACTTGAGTATTCTGCTTAGCTTGGAGGGTGGGGCTCGTCCGAGTTTTCAGGCGTGGAAACCTTTTTCACTTGTCTGTCTTGGTTTCTACATCTCACCCCAGATGCCCGTTTCTCTCTCCCTTTCTCTCACTCACTCGCTCACTCACTCACTCCCGCCCTTTCCCTTCAAGCCCTCCCTCCCTCCCTCCTCCTTTCCCCCCTTCCCTCCCTCCCTCCCTCCCTCCCTCTCTCCTTCTCCTCTTATTTCTTCTATCCTCTCTCACTCTCACAACACACAAACGTGCGTGCGCACGTAAAAATTTCATTTGTATATCTATTAACATTTGCGTTTGTACTTAGGCTTGCTGTATTTTTATAACTGTGCAACCATACTTATGGAGAGCTTTGTATTTTTATGTGCGTCAGTCTGCTTCGCTCTCTTGTCTATCTATTTGTCAACATGTCTGTTTGTTGTTGAGTGAATGTGAGCGTCCATGCACGTATGTATGTGTAAATTAGTTTGTGTGTATTTCGTCCTAGGCGTCTGTGTGTGTGCAGCCGCCCTCATAATCTTCAAAAGAGAGCGCGTTTTGTTTCCCTGGTGTTTGCTGCCAGAAATTTTCCCGTGTGAGACCAAAGCTCCGTTTTTGTTCCTACTTTTCCTTTCGTTTATTAAGTGTTCAAAAAGCATCCTTTGCCGCGTTACGTGCTTTTATGTGTGCGTGCGTGCGCGCGTGCGTGTGTGTGTGTTTGTATAGGAGGTAAGGAAGGATTTTGAGTGGGTGCGATGAGAAAAGGAGGGCCAAGAGGGCTTTAGAGGGCGCTGAGATTTTGCGAAGGTATGAGCAGGAGTAAAGGAAGGGAAGGTAAGATAAAGGGAAGAAGGGGACGAAAGGGAGGGCGAGATGAAGGAAGGGGAGGAGAACGAAAAATGAGAGAGAGAGAATGAGATAGAGATAAATTGAGAGAGAGCGCGCTTCGCAGGCAAGGGGAGAAGGCGACCCTTGGCGATGAGGAGCAGCGCCACTTCGCCATCTCTCCCTTCGCGCTTGCTTGGGCCTGATCTCAACTCGAGCTGCGGCAGATATCACTGTCTGGCCGGAGCAAAGAAGACCGTGAGGGAATTTCCATTGGACGAGACAAAGAAGGGAAAACACTTCGCTTTCGTCTTGTGTTTGGTTTTAATCAGGAAGCTTAATGAAGCTGCATCGCCGGTTTGGGAAAAAGTCCGGAAAAAGAGAGAAACGAAAGTGTGAGAAAAAGGGCCAGACACAGACGTTTGGAAGACAGGGCCAAAACCAGAAACAGACACAACCCTACACAGAACACGGGTGTAACCTGTGACAGATTCAGAGCCAAAGCCAGACTCGCACACAGATCAACATCAGAGACCCAGAGTTAGAACGGATCTACGCCAACCACAGCCACACCTACACTTACAACCCTAGCCACAACCACAACCACACTTGCAATCCTAGCCACAACCACAACCACACCTACAACCATAGCCACAAACACAACCACACCTACAACCATAGCCACAAACACACCTACAACCACAACCACACCAACAACCTTAGCAAC
>NC_091585.1:10394625-10399625 GCF_042767895.1 Penaeus vannamei
TATGGGAACGAGGGGGAGGGGAGGCCGAGTCGCTCTCCGGGGGGACTTTTTGACGGTAGAGAGGTAGTTAGAGGCCTTAAACAAGGTGACGATGAGGGCAGTGAGAATTCGCAAGAAAATGAATCTAGAAACAGCAAGGACCATCACAGAAAAGAACCGGAAATGCATAAGATGGTTCGACGTGATCGTCAAACCGTAAATTAGGTAAGGGAAGAGAGGGAAGGGTAACAGCAGTAGGAAATGGATGCGCCATTTCAACGAGGGGGCGTAGGAGGGGGTAAGGGTGCGATGTGGGGGGGGGGGGCGAGGAGACAGAGGAGCTTGCTTTCGGGGACAATGGAAAAATCCGCGGTGGTCCTGAGGGCGTCTCTGGGCCATGGTTGCTGCGGGGAGCGCGCGCCCGCCGCCCGCCCTCTCCCGCTGCGCTCCGAGTGCTTTTTGAGGAGCTGGAGGGAGGAGCATTGTGTTCCGCGAAGGGCGCTGTGGCTGGAGAGGAGCGCTAATTCTTTTATTGTTGATACCATCATGGTCACTGTCGTTGCCACCACCGCTAGTACCATAGCCATCGTTGTTTGATTATTGTTATTATTGTTATTAGTACTATTACTAGTAGTAGTAGTAGTAATAGTACTATTATTACCATTGTTATTATCATTATGTCTACCCTAATCGACTGAAGGAAAGCCTCAGCTGCAGGGCCTCCGAATAGTAACACTTCCGACTCGCTGGCTCGCAAACGCACTCTCCGGGCAGGGCGCGAGGAGGACCTGTTGCCTCTCTCGAGTGCATTGTTTCCCGGGGATGGCGCGCGGCGAGGAGGCCGCGAGGATCCTGCCCTAGTCGGGATCAGAGGGCGAGCGGGTTGTCGGGTTCATGGGAGCGACTCGAAGGGATACGAATCTATGCCGTAAGGATCGGTCTGGAGTCCCGCTCCCTCCGGTGCCTGTCAGGAGGGCCGCTGCAGCGAGAAATTCAGAAGGCCAGAGGGAAAGGAATGTATATAGCCTCCACCGTCCTTTGTCCGGCGCAGAGGTTTCGGATTGTGACTTCAGGCCTGGCGTTCAGGAGGCGGGTGCGCGGGTCGCCCTGGTTGCGCCACCGGATTTGCGGGAGCCGAAAGTGCAATGGCAACCTCTCGAGGAATATTAGATTGATTTATCGGCCGCGCCTGGCCTGCGATGCCATTCGGAGGTCGTTCCCGGGCGGTCGTGGCCGGCGAGGGCCTCTCCATCAGCGGTAATGGCCGTCGCATGAGTAAAACTCTTCGGGCTAATGCGGATGCTCTTTGGCCCGATGAGAGGCACTCGCCTCGGGCCTGGTGCCGGGAGGCTCCGGCGAGGCCTCGGGCGCAGGCGCTGCCACTCGCAGATCCCTCTTCATGAGAGACCACGCGGGGCGGCGACGTAAGAATAAGAGAAGGCGTGAAGGTTTATAACTGATGCGTCGCTTTAACTTAGGTTGGAAATAGCTATGACTGTTATTACTATATTGACTGTATTAGCATTATATCTTATTTGGTTATGATTATGACCTAGGGCGGAGGAAGCGGGATGGCAGCACACTGTGTGCAGGCGGACTCTTGTTTACACTTTCCGAAGTGCTCTTGTTTAAGAGTTCATGTGTTCCCTTTTCAACCGCCGTCGCACTCGAATTTTAGATTTGTTACAATGGGAACTAGGAACTAGACGAGCCCTCTGTGGGCGCGCCCTCCCGAGGGGGCGGGGGCGCCGCGTCAGCGACGGGGCGAAGCTCGAGCTAATGGCCTCATTAGCTGCCTAAGTGTGACACGGTTGGAATCCGCCGCTCGGACTTCAGTGGAATGTTTGCTCTGTTGGCAGCGGCGGAGTAGCAGTCACAAGTTTTGCCAGATCGCATGGAATGACGCGCATGTTAGTAGATGAATAGTGTGAACAGCTGTAACTATAATGGTATAGAAATGGTAGCTGTGCCCGTAGCAGTAGGTTAGCTGTTGGAATAATAGAATTTAAAGATTGAAGGTCTGGGCCAATGGCACGGTTATTATAAGAGCTACATTGGGTACGTGTGATTTAAAAGGGCCCCTGGCTTAAAGCATCGGAAGAACACAAAAGCTGACAGTAGAAAGCGTCGCCCGCCGCCTAGGGAATTTGGCCGTTCGTTTTGCTGAGGCGCCTTAGGCCTAGGCAACGGTAAGCGGGTCAGGACGACGCGGCGTTCCTGTCACGTTCGCCGCAGCCAGAAGAGTTGGGGGTTAGACCTGGAGGCAAAGGCTGGGAATCAGGGGTTCCCAGATTTGTATTCATCGTGGATTAAGGAGGCTTTTGAGGATATTACCCACTTGGAGGACATGGCGCATGAAAGGAGGTAATTAGCGATCCTCCCGGCGCTGCAAAGGGAAAATATTAAGTGATATCCACTGCCATGCCAGCGATTCGACGCCAAAACCGCCTCCTCGCTGACTTCGAACCCGAGACCCTCTTTGTGGAGGATCACCGGCGGCGGCGGAGGACAAGGTGGCTGCGAGGATTGCAATCCATGAAAAGCGGCCGCTGAGAAATGTCTGCGCCGAGAGAGCACAAAGCTAAAAGGGCGAGGAAGGGGGGGGGGGAGCGAGAAATGGGAAAACAAGTTGTGCAGAGTAAGACCTGTAATAAAGAAAGGATGAAAGGGGGGGTGAGGAAATTTCGGCGTGGTGACCGATGGGGGGAGAGTGAGGGGAGAGGAAGCGGGGATAATAGCAGAAAATTAAGAGAAAGACAGAAATAGGGGAGAGAAGGGTCAAAAGAAAAATCAGAGGGAAGAGATGGGCAAAAAAATATATAATTTAATTTGATTTCAGTGTAAAAATAAAACAACAAAGAAACATAGATGGTGAGCGCGGAAGAGCGAAAATAAAGGGGGGCGAAGAAAACACAAACACGAAAAGAAATAAAGCTTGAAATACGTAGGAGAGAATAGGATAGGTTAAGGAGGAGAAGGATGAGGGGAAGGTGAAGGGAGGGGAAGGGAAGAGAAAGAGAAATAGTCAGAAAAAAAGAAAGAAAAAAGAGGGGAGGGGAGGTGTAGCGGAAGGCAGGAAAAGAGGAAGTGAGGAAAGGGAAGGGGAAAGGGATGAGACAGCACTTTATGCAGGCAAGGTTGCTATCTGTTTCAGATTCTCGAGTGAATTTCGAAGTCTGCCGAAGCACAAGGCGTACGAGGCGGAAGCAGAAGGGCGGCGAGGATCAAGCGCTTCACGTCGTCCTCGTTAGCGGTTCTCTCTCGAGGATGGCCTTGCTGGTCGTGGTGGTGGGGGGGACGATCAGCTGTTAGTTGTACGTGAGGAGATGGCCAATGGGAATGTGGGCATTGTGGTGGCGGTGGTTTTAGTAACACGGTTAACGGTAAGAATTTGCGTTGTTCAGTAACAGGGACAGTAATAATAGCACACACAATACTAACATCCGTGCCAGGCGTAGCAGTGACAGGCATGGTAGTAGCGGCAGTGGTAGCGCTAGCACTAGCACTAGTAGTGGAGGGAGAAGTGATTTTAGTCCTCTGAGTCGATTATTGGAGTAGTATATGGGGAGAGGTGTTTACTTAGGACTCGTGGGGGCGGAAGGGAACTGGGGAGGAGGGGGAAGGAGTGAGAGGGAAAGGGACATGGAAGAGGAACAAGATGGGGAAGGGGAGCCTGGAAGGGAAAGGATGTAAGTGAAAGGTGATTAACGGGGAGAAAGAGGGAAACGAGATATTGGGAGGAGAACGGGAGGGGAGGGAGAAAGGAAAGACTAGGAAGAGAGGAGAAGAGGGGAAGTAAGAGGAGGAGAAACAGCGGGGCAAGCAAGGAAGAGGAAGGGGAGGAGGAAGAAAAGGTCACTTCCGAAGCTTGCGTTTCGACGCACTCCGCTTCCGGGAGCTGAGCCGCGGAGTCAATAAAGGCACGTTGGCTTTGCTGACTAGTATGCGCCGGGTAAAAGTGATATTGGTAAAGCGACTCATGAATCTACCTGGTTTTTCTTTGCAAAAGAATTTGTTACGACGCGAGGGGGTTGTCTGGGTCCGACTTCCTTCCCTCCGACCTTCGGCTGCTTTTCCGCCCATTACGCTTCTTGAAATAACGAACAGATATGATGCGTCGTAGTCATGTATGGTATTTGCGAAAATTATTCGCTGTTTTATTCGCTGCCGTCAAAGTATGTTTATTGACTTTTCAAGCTTGTGAATATGCATAGCCATTGGACGACGCTTGGCCTTCACTCGAGCCCGGTCTTGCGCTGGACAAATTGATCTGCATTTCGGTCCCGCCACACGCGAGGGCGCCCTGGATAGCATGCCGCGGATGTGCTTACACTGAGCATATGCCCTGTGAGTAAATTAGTAAAGAAGGTTTCTTTTTGTGTGTTAGATTGGATTAATAAACCGCGCGCACGAAGAGGTATTTGTTTGAGGTTTTGAAGTTTGGAGCTGTATTTCCGTCAGTGCCCTGGGGCGTCTGGGCGCGATGGAATGTCTATATGTATGACGCGAATTCATGATGATATTTTTTACCGCCAAGGTTGTGGTTGCGTGCGTGAGGAATTTCATTTTTCATTATCTATAATGAATGTACTCACAGACAGACTTCTTTGCCCTTGCAGTGCTGTTGGTTCCTGCGATATGGACTCCTCCCTTCATTTGTAAGAAGAGTCTAAGAACCGTCATGTTTGCTAAGATCAGGCTTTGCAATATTTCAAACCGCTTTTCTTTTCAGTTTTCATCTACATTGTCATCAGAATTATTGCAATAGCAGAGCACCCATTCCCTTAATTACGACTCCAGCAGAAACCCCCATGCTCTCTCGCGGTCTGATTACTTTTCAGAATGTTTTAAAACGTTTTTTCTTTTCTTTTCAGGTAAGTGTTTAATTGGAGGACCAGCTGACGGCGCGCGTTGTCAGGTAAACAGAGTGCAGGTGGCGCCGCTGCTCTTCAGGTTAAAAGCTCTCCACCTGACGCCAGCCACTCGGCCCGGCTCTTTGAGGGTAATTGCCACGAGAGGAT
>NC_091585.1:10412125-10417125 GCF_042767895.1 Penaeus vannamei
TCTGTCTGTCTCTCTGTCTCTCTCTCTCTCTCTCTCTCTCTTTCTTTCTTTCTTTCTTTCTTTTTCTCTTTTCTCTTTTTCTCTTTCTCTCTTTCTCTCACTCTCTCTCTCTCTCTCGTTTGATCTCTCTCTTTATCTCTCGCTTTCTGTTTCTCTCGCTCGCTCTCTCTCTCTCTCTCTCTCTCTCTCTCTCTCCCTCTCCTCCTCTCCCTCTCCTTCTCCCTCTCTCTCTCTCTCTCTCTCTCTCTCTCTCTCTCTCTCTCTCTCTCTCTCTCTCTCTCCTCTCTCTCTCCTCTCTCTCTCTCTCTCTGTTTCTGGGCTCCTTCCTCCTCTCTCTCTCTCTCTCTCTCTCTCCCTCTCTCTCTCTCTCTCTCTCTCCCTCTCTCTCTCTCTCTCTCTCTCTCTCTCTCTCTCTCTCTCTCTCTCTCTCTCTCTCTCTCTCTCTCTCTCTCTCTCTCCTCTCTCTTCCTCTCTCTCTTTCTCTCTCCTCTCCCTCTCTCTCCCTCTCCCTCTCCCTTCTCCTCTTCCTCTCCCTCTCTCCTCCTTCCTCTCTCCTCTCTCCTCTCCCTCCCTCTCCTCCCTCCTCCTCTCCCTCTCCCCTTCTCCCTCCTCTCCCTCTCTGCTCCTCCTTCCTTCTTCCCTGCCCTCCCCCTCCTTTCACCTCTCCTTCCCTTTCCTTCCCCGTCGCCCTCGCTCGTTCTCCCTCCTTGGGCGTGACCAAGTATCTCTGCTCACGTCTACTTGCTGAGCGAAGAAGTCAGGAGGAGGCGGCGGAGGAAGAGGAGCAGGGGGAAGTTAGAAGGGGAGAGGCAGGAGGAGGAGGAAGAGAAGGAGAGGGGGTGAGGGAGTAGAAGAAGAGGGAAAGAAAGTAGAAGAGGGAGATAAAGTAGATGAAGTGGGAGATAAAGTAGAAGATGAAGAGGAAGAAGAGGAGAGTGGGGAAGAAAAGGGAGTGGGAGGAGGAGGAGGAAAAAAAGGAAGAAGAAAGAGGAGAAGAAGGGAGTGGGGGAAGAAAGGAAGGATGGAATGGGGGAGACAGAGGAGTGAGAGGAGATGGAGTACCAGGATCAGGAAGAGGAAGTGGAGGAGGAGGAGACGAGAGGAGAGAAGGGGAGAAAAGGGAGGAGGAGGGGGAGGGGAAGGGCGGGTAGGAGTGAGAGTGGGAGGGGTACATACAAGGATGATGATGAGGGGAAGGCTAAGGAGAGGGAGGCAGGAGTAGGAGTGTGTGTGGAAGGGGCACAGGAAGGGCGAGGAGGAGACCAAAGGGGAGAGAAAAGAAAGAGGAGGAGGAAGAAAGGAGCGGGGGGGAGGAGGTATGAGTGTGAGGGGCGCTCGGATGGCGATGGAGACGAGAATGAAAATGAGGGCAATAATGAGGATGCTGAGGAGGAGAAAATAGAAGAATACTATTCCGGATAATGAGAACGCGCAGTGCCAGCGAGATCAGAAAGGTGGATAATGAGAAGGAAAAGGATAAGGAGAAGGAGAGCAACCAGGAAAGGCGTTTAAAAGTCGGGAACGAGAGCCTTGGCTGCAAAGGTTAAAGACAAGGGAGGCAGACGGATGAGAGAAAAGGGAGGTGATAATATGATAGTAAACGGATAAAAGCATGCGAAGGGTATTAAGCAACAGTGTGCCGACCCCTCTCCCCTGCGTCCCCTCCCCCCCACTCCCCTCAAGGTCGATATGCCCTTACATCATCAAATGTAGGCTAACGTGGCGCATCATTGTAGTGGCCGAAGGAGGGGAGCCTATTGTGTAAAAGGGAGAGGGAGAGGGGGAGGGGACAGAGAGGCAAGTGTATTAAGGGAGAGATGGGCGTGATAGGGCAACGGAGGGCTTCACGAGGCTGGGGTTCTAGGCTTGTTCGTGTGGATGCGCTTGTGTGTTTGTCTTTGTGTGTGTTTTGTGTTTAAATTCGTTGTGTTGGGGGTGGGGGATCAGCCAACCGTCGCCATGGGCTTGTTTTCTTTCAGTTTGATTATTCTGTGACGCATCAGATTTGGTCCAAACCTCTTTCTGAAACTTTAAGTCCCTGACAAGTGAACGCAGATCCCGATTGTGTTTGTGCTGGGACCCTCTTCCCTGCGATGAAGGCGCCGCCAGCCTCCGTCTTACTTCTCCCCTTCCAAGTCAACATCAGCGCCTCATCCCTTGTTCAGATCTGCCTTCCTGTCAACATAAACCTCCCCACCGTTGCCTCCCCCTGTTGATATCCCCGCCTCTCCCGCCCTCCCGACTTTTCCTCCCCGTCCATCGTCCACTTTCCCCTGCTCCGAGCCTCCCGTGTCCCCGTGGCAAGGTTTGCCTTATGCTCACTTTCCCCTCCACCCAGCCTCCAGGTGCCGTTTCCCCTCTGCAAGGTTTCTCCTCTGTCAGCTTTCCCCCTGCCCTGTTTCCCTTTAGCCACGGTCCCTTTTGCCAGGCCTCCCCTTCTGCCCAGCGCCCCTGCGAGCGCCCGGACCCTTCGCCAGGCAACACCTCCAGGCGCCTCGAGCTCATGCAGCTGCAAGTTTCATTTCCCTCTCCTCTTCTTCTCCCTTGTGCCTCTTTCTCTTCCTCTTCCTCTTGGTCTTATTTTTTTCTCCTCCCTACTTCCTAAGATTCAGTCGCAAGGAGGAAGAAACGATCAGAGGAGCTGGGGAGATGGGGTGAGGATGGTGGAGGACTTGGAGGGAGAAAAGGAAAATAGATAATGGAGGATAATGAAAGGGAGGAGAAATATTAATGAAATAGATGAAGATGGTAGAGAAGAGCAAAAAGTGAAAAGGAAGGAATAGCAAGAGGGTCGTAACGAGAAAAACCGGTCATGAATGAAGACACGGCGAAAGGCATGTAAAAAGATTTTTAAAAACTGAAAAATAAGGAGAGAGACGAAGGATAAGAGAAGAGCAAAGAGACAGGAATACGAAATAGATTAGGAATTAAAAGGAAATCGAGAAGAATTAAAGGCGGAAAGGGAGACAGGAAACGAACCAGCGGACAAATGGACTATCCAAGCGAGGACAGGATCTCGGCCCTCGGCGCCCTCTGCGAGACGATCTGAATATGACAATCCTGGAGGAGGAAGGAGGGGGAGGAGTCAATTTCCTCCCCTTCCGCCAGGACTCCCTTGGCCGCGGGAAGGAAGGGAGAGAGGGAGAGGGGAAGGGAGAAGACAAGGAGGGGGAGGTGAAAGGGGAGAGGAAAGAAGGATATTATGAGGGAGCAGGAGAGGGAGATAAAGATAGAGAAGAGATGAAGATGGAGAAGGAGAGGGAGATGAAGTTGGAGAAGGAGAGGGAGATGAAGTTGGAGAAGGAGAGGGAGATGAAGGTGGAGAAGGAGAGGGAGATGAAGGTGGAGAAGGAGAGGGAGATGAAGGTGGAGAAGGAGAGGGAGATGAAGGTGGAGAAGGAGAGGGAGATGAAGGTGGAGAAGGAGAGGGAGATGAAATGTGAGAGGGAAAGATGGAGATGAAAGGGGTGAGTAAGAGGCAGAAGACAAGGAGAGGAAGATGAAATGGGAGAGGGAGAGATGGAGGTGAAGGGGAAAAGGGAAAGGGAGAGGGGTATGGAGGAAGGGAAGGAGATATGGAAAGAGATGAAGGGAGGGAAAGGGAAAGGGAGAAAGAGATGAAGGGAGGGAAAGGGAAAGGGAGGAAGAGAAAGAAAGACTAATTAATACGTAAAGGGACTACGAGAGAGCAAGAGTAGCACAGAAGTCATAATTTAAAAATGATTATGGTTATGATTGGGACGGTAATGAGAAAACATGGTAATATGATGTGTTGAGATAACCATCGTTATGTAGTACAAACAGTTATAACAAGAAACATGCTACGATGGTGATAACATGGAACCAGTCTTAGAATTTCTTCTCGTTTTACTTGAGTTGATCATTAACATTTTCGTTTTTCGTTTTCTTTCTTTCTTAGAGAGAGAGAAAGAGGGAGAGGGGGGAAGACGGTAAGAGGGAGGGATGGGGATGACAAATATCTGTGTGTGTGTGTGTGTTTGTGTAAGAGTGTAAGAGTATTTGTGTGTCATTGTTTATACGTGTATGTGTTATATATATTTATCGGAATTATTTTATAGATGTAGTACTCGCTGTGTATGATTATTTATCATATATATATATATATATATATATATATATATATATATATATATATATATATATATATATATATATATATATATATATATATATTTGCTCATGATAGACGTATCAGTTTTCGTCCCTGCCCTCTCTTTCCTCGAACCTGGGATGTGTGTCGGATTGCACTCCCTCCCCGTCTCTTGACGTCCCTCACCGTCCCCCCCATCTCTTCCCGTCTCTTGACGTCCCTCGCCATCCCTCCCCGTCTCTTAACGTCCCTCCCTGTCCCTCGCTGCCCCTCCCCCGTCCCTTGCCGTCTCTTGCCGTCCCTCCCTGTCCCTCCCCCCGTCCCTTCCCGTCTCTTGCCGCCCCTCCCTGTCCCTCGCTGTCCCTCCCCCGTCCCTTCCTGTCTCTTGACGTCCCTCCCTGTCCCTCGCTGTCCCTTGCCGTCTCTTGCCGTCCCTCCCTGTCCCTTGCTGTCACTCCCTGTCCCTCGCCATCCCTCCCTGTCCCTCGCTGTCCCTTGCCGTCTCTTGTCGTCCCTCCCTGTCCCTCGCTGTCCCTTGCCGTCTCTTGCCGTCCCTCCCTGTCCCTCGCCATCCCTCCCTGTCCCTCGCCGTCCCTCCCTGTCCCTCGCCGTCCCCCGTGCCTTCCCGTCTCTTGCCGTCCCTCCCCCGGGATCGATCGCCCCGCGCCCTCAGCGGCCCGCAGTCCGCCCGCCACCCCCCGCCCTTCGTCTGCTGAGCAAATGCTCCAAATGGGTTTTCATTTCCGATTCTCGGCAAAGTTACGGGAGAAAAGATAACAGCTGACGAAAAAAGAAAGAAAGAGAAAAGAGAGAAAGAAGGGGAAGGAAGAAATCTTTTAGTTTTCAGAAGGAGCCATTTTTCAGCGTCGTACAGCGCTCTGAAAAGGAA
>NC_091585.1:10429625-10434625 GCF_042767895.1 Penaeus vannamei
ATATGGGATTTTGTATCGCACGCATCGGAAGAAAGTATGACGTCACTCTCAGGTGTGATGTCACTGAAGACAGTATGAATTCACTTAGATGTGATGTCACTGAAGTAAGTATGACGTCACTGTCAGGTGTGATGTCTGAAGAAAGTATGACTTCACTCTCAGATGTGATGTCACTGAAGTGTATGAAGTCACTTACGTGTGATGTCACTAAAGAAAGTACGCAATTACGCTCCAGGTGTGACGTCATAGAAGCAAGAAGTCCTCTCCCGCCGTCGCCGAACGCAGCGCCCACCTGGCCGCCGAGCCATCTATAGCGGCGTGACAGCGAGGTGACCGGAAGCGAAGGACTTCCGGTGGGACTTGGGAGAGTCGAGGCGAGTTTGGCGGTTCCGGAGCTTTTCTCACGGGGGGAGGGGGGCAGTGGGTGGGAAGGAAAGTGGAGAGGAGTTGGGAACGTGGATGGGAATAGAGAGAAAGGGAAGAAGAAAGATGGAGAGGGAGGGAGAGAGAGGGGGAGAGGTAGAGTAGAGAGTACATGCTTGTAGGGAGAGAGAAATAAGGATGGGGAAAGTGAAGGAGATAGAGATCGAGTGAGAGAGATAGAGCGAGAGACAGAGAATTTTAGAGATATAGAGGAATAGAGACAGGGAAAGATTCTCATCTGCCACCACCCGTAATACGCAGCTGGCCCGCCCGTGCCAGTGCCAGTGCCTGGCCGTTGACCTCGATCGCTCCCCCCTCCCCCTCCCCCTCCCCCTCCCCCTCCCCCTCCCCTCCCCTCCCCTCCCCTCCCCTCCCTTTACACTAGGAGGAAGTCATAAACGAATGAAGTTTTGTTTTGGCGCGCTGGCGACTGAAAATGGCGTCCAGACGAGGCGATTCGGCGGCCAAGGTCCTCACGGCACCGGAAGTGAGAGCGACTTGCCGGGTGGGCGGGCGGGCATGGTGGGGGTGGGGGTGCCTTCGGGCCTCCCGTACTCCAGCACTGCGCCACCGCGCCCAAGGATGGTACTCCGTCGGGCGGGCGGGGGAGAGGAGGGGAAGGTTGGAGGGGTTTGGGGGGATGGGGGAGAGGGGTGCAGGAAGAAAGGAAGGAGGCAGGTGGGGATAGAGGAAGCAGGTGGGGTAGGGGAGGGTTCGGAACCCGTTGGCTGGGGACGAAAGGCCTTTCGTTATCCGCTCTCCTCTCCTCGCCCAACATTTTCGGGAACCTTATTCGTATCGGTTAGCAGGGCAGCCCGGTATTTTCCCGGCGAACCGCACGCCACGGCTGCCTGTATGTCGTCCCAGTGTGATTGCGTGCTCGCCTTTATTCATTTTGATAAAGAAGATCCGTTGTCTTTCCACTTAGTTTCACTTGTATTTATCAGGTTATCAGTATGCCTCCAGTTTTAATAAATGTTGATATAAGGAACACATTCAGCGGCCGAACAAAGCCTCTTTGTTTTACATTTCCTTTTCCTGACTAAAGAAACGAGGCTGGTGCTCCGTAGTGAATGCGAGGCAGAAATACGAGAAGGCGAAGAAAATGGCATTTGGAGCGCAGGCGGGAGCGGCCAAGAAAACGGAGCCGGGGACTGCGATTGCCGTCCGCACAAAGGCGAACGGGGAAGGCAAAGGCGGCCCAGGTAATGAAAATCGATGAGCAGAAAAGAAGGCGTAATGGCAGAGAGAGAGATTTACGAAGAGAGAAAAAGGAAAGAAATGTGTGATAAAGATACGAACGGAAAAACACAACCTATTCGTTTAAAAGACTCCAGAAGATGAGGCACTGGCGGGGCCCAGCCAAGGGCAGACGTGTTGCCGCGTGAGAGGGGCGCCCAAGAGGGAGCGGAGGACGCCCAGCGCCAGCACCACGAAGCCAAGGCTTGGTGGCTCAGGCAGGTAACGAGTCTGGCCGCGAAGGAGGTAAATGGAGCGGAGCTATTGGAGGACGCGAGATCCCGACGCACCAGGAGGGCGCGGAGGGCGGGCGCCGGCGAAGCCCTCCCTCAGGAATCGAAGCTCTGCCAGCGCGAGGCTCCCGTAGCCCCGGGCAAGAGGCCAACTCGGGGTACTCCGTGGCACGCCCATACGCCGCGGGCTGGACTCCAGGGCGGCGAGGGAAGGAGGGAGAGGGGGAGGGAGAGAGAGGGAGGGAAGGAGGGAGGGGGTTAAAGATCACGATTGAAGTTGATAGACGCGACAGAGCGGCCGTATGACAAGAATGTTTGTGCAGGAATAAACGGGAGTCAAAAGCCTATTTTCGTGCAAAAGGGAAAACACGTTATGCTGCAATGAAACAACTAGTAACGCGGCTGATTTGCATAATAACCATAAAACATGAAGGACAGCTGCTGAGTCAAGTAACAGGAACAGCATGGGCACTGCAGGCATGCTATGCCAACATGCTTCCTTTGCTGGCCGCCAGACAACACATGGCCACGTTGCAGCGTATGAGCGACAGCCAGATGGCCCCATTGCATAGGGAAAAAGGCGGCAACATGGACGCATTGCAGGGAAAGAGACCGCGCTGCATGGCCTCACAGCAGGAAGACAGCAGCTGCAGCGGAGCCCCACGTGTAAGCAGCAGCAGCAGCATGAAACATCCAGTGCAAGTGTCAGTTTCATTTCAGTAACAAGAATTTATATTGCCATGAATTTCGCAGGGAATTTTCCCAGCCGGTGTATGTACCTCACGCTTCGCTCTCCCTTTGCGGCGGCTCCCGTTCTCCGCCTCATTCACAGCGCCTCATTATTATTCACTCCGCCCCGCACGTACGCACCTCATCTTAGTCTTACTTTAGGCTCGGCGCCCCACACCTCACGGCCTGACAAGGCTCTCCCATGCCTCCCCGACTGGCATTTCCTCGTCTCGCTCGAGGGTTGGCCTCTCGTTTCTTGAGGATCTCCGTGCCTCGTCGAATGCCTCCTTCGCGATGCCTGCGACTGTCCTCATGGCCGCCCTTCCTCCTGTTGCTTAGGACGGTCCTCATTCTTTCCAACGACTTCCTCGTAGCGTTCGGTACCAACCTCATGTCAAGGACTCCCTTGCGTTACTTGGTACCCTCGTCAGGCCGTCCCGAAGGTTCCTCATGTTGCTTAGGATAATTTTCATGACTTCCTCGTGCTGCTGCCGGAAGCCCCCTTGGGTGTTCGTCGTCAACTCCGCCATCTCTCCTCCTCTTCTTGCCCCCCCCCCCCCGCGCCTCGTGCTTCGTATCGCAAAAAGGCTTCCTCGCCGACGGCAGTGCCGGGCGTCCCACGCACGACACGGAATTATTGAGGATGCGCGTTTCATTCATTTCATTTTATTTGCACACGCACTCACACTCAGTCTCTCTCTCTCTCTATCTATCTATCTGTATCTCTCTCTCCTCTCCCTCCCCTCCCTTTCTCCTCCTCCCCGTCCCTCTTCCACCCCTCCCTCTCTCCCTTCCGTTTTCTTTGTTTTTAACCGTTCCTTATTCTTAGACCGAAAGATCCCCGTCAAACAGCATTCCCGCCCAGCATATGTTGCGTTATGACCACATTTCAATAATTTTGCCCAAGAACCGGCGCTCCTGGTGGCTTTGATGTTATTTATAGATGTTATGATATTAGGTGTTATTTTCATTCCTCTGCCCACACACTTCTTTCTCTCCCCCACCTCTTGCCCTACCTTCCCCCTCCTCCTTTGTCATTTCTCCTCTTTTTTCCTGTCCCCTTCGTTTCTTATTCCTCTCTCATTTCTCTTTCCCCTTGGCTTCTTATATCTTCTTACTCCTTTCCCTTTATTCATTTTCCTCTTACTCCTTTCTCTTTAGTCCTTTTCCTCTTACTCCTTCCTCTCGTGACAATCCTCTCCTTCTTCTTCGTCCCTCTTCTCTCCCTCCGCCTCTTCGCCTCTCCTACCCCCCTTCCCCTCCTCGCCCTCGCCCCTCCACCCCTCCCTTGTCCCTGTGCCTCCCCGCCCCTCCCCTCCTACACCAATCCGCCCCTCCCCTTCCCCGCCTCGCCCTCCCTCCCTCCCTCCCTCCCTCCCTCCCCGCCCACCTCGTCCCCCGCCCCCGATTGCATTTTTTAAGCGTGTCAGGGTCGCGCTGTCTCCGTCCGGCTCACGAGACTGGGCGCGCAAAGCCCTGGTCCTAAGAGCGGACCGTTGGCCTCGCGGTGACGGCCCGAGGTGCTAGTCCTGCGCCTCGCCTGATGACTGGTTTGCGTTCCTGTGGCCCTTGCGACGTGTTTGGCCGTTCGTTTGTATACTTGTTTGTTTGTTTGTTTTTATTGGGGGGGGGGGGTTCTCGATGTCGTATGTACAATCGCCGATTTGTATTTGCTTCGAGGAGAGCAGAGGAAGCCGGTGTGGCGTCCCTCTTCGGCGACCTTTTTCGCGGCGAAATCGCACTTCCTTGGCTCCACTTTCTTCCTGATGGCTGTCTTTTGTGGGTTGGGTTTGGGCTTTCATCTTTCTGAATGTTTAGTTCTTATATTTTATGGTATCCTTATCTATTTATAGCTGTAATGATGACATCGATATAAGTTTATATTGCTCTTCATTTCTTTGAATGTTTATTTTTGTTATATTTTTTCTTATTATTATTATTATTTTTTAAAATTTGATTAGGACCCCAATTTAAGTTTGTTTTTAACCGTGTTTTCTTTATGGTATGGGGTCGCGCTGGTGAGTTTCTGCCGTCACTGCACACTAAAGCGGAAATCGATATTTATTTAGGTCATTTGATCTACGTTTTTCTTTTTGACGAGAACCCGAGGTCGTGCCCCCTTTTCCTTCGCGAGTCCAAGCGCCCTTCCCTGCGTGGCTTCCTCGACCGCCGGCGTGACAGGACGCGTGACGCCCGCCCGCCCGCCCGCCCGCTGAGCGTGACGCAGCGCAGCTCGCGTATCGACCAGCTACTTCACAGACTCCTCATGATGAAGTGTCAAAGGTCATGCATTTATGATCTGCCCGGCCTCGCGTGCCTCGCCGCCGCCATCGCTCCTCCGCTTGAAGGATGGCGCTCCGCACCCCGGACAGCGGA
>NC_091585.1:10447125-10449625 GCF_042767895.1 Penaeus vannamei
TGAAGCAGATCTCCTGGGGGGCAATGTCCTCGGGCAGGCTGTGACTTCGGAACCCCGGGGAGGCAGATGGGGCGTACTGTATTTGCAGTCAAAGCAAAACTTTAGGCGGTCTTAGGTGGCTTTGAAACCACGGCCGGGGCTGAGTACTGGATCCGGGACTTACGAACAAGTCTAATCCCAGATAGCCACGGAATCCCAGACACACACGGACAGGCAGGCAAACGGACAGTTGCAGACCCAGGGGAAGGCAGGAAAACGCACACACGGCCACGCACACATGAAGGCTGGCAGATCTACGGCGTTGCGTGGCGATGGCCGGTGCTGATTTTCGGTTCTGCTGACGATGGCGAGCCCTCCCTTCGTCAGCGTTCGTCACGGCGCTGATTGTGACCTGCTTGTTAGCGCGACGGGCGATGGAGACTCGGCCTTGCGAGGTTTCTTTTGAAAAGTCGGGGCGGCAGAAACATGTCACTGGCTGGAGGTCCGAGACAGGAGATTAGTCTTCGTCCGTATCCTCCTCCTCCTCCTCGTCGTCTTCCTACTCGGAGGATTTTTTTTCTTTTTACTGCGCTTCCTTCTTAACTTTATCTTCATATTCGTGTCTCATCCCCCTCCTCCTCTTCCTTCCTCTTCTCTTCTTCTTTTTCCTCTTTCTTTCCACCCTCTCCTACCCTCTTTCCTTCCTCCTCCTTCTCTCTTCCTTCCTTCCTTCCTCCCCCTTTTCCTATATATCCCATGCGTGCGACATCATGGGTGGCAGTAATCCGGCAGAAGAAGTAACGGCTCCATTACTTCGTCGTCGGGGCGGTAATGCCTCCTAATTCGGCCATCAGCGGCAACGCAGCGAGGGACGTTTGATTACGGAACGCGTCGCAAGTCTACTCGTGCGAATGTTAGTGAAACAAGGAGGGCGAAGTCCGCAGATTTAATGGGGGTATTCCTGTTTCGGAGTCTCGGAGGCAATTCCCTTAAGTGTGGTAATACTGACCCGAATCTCAAAGAGCTGCGTTTTACTTCCGTTCGGGTGCGAGTGTGTGTGGATGTTACGCTGTCGTTTATAATTATTATTTTTTCTTTAATTTTACTTGTCTGAATCGAGAAACGCCTTCGATTCCGTGAAAGGGCGGGCGCGCTGGATATTTTTGAAAAACTTTCCGAGGACATGCATTATGCAAGAGCGAGTGTTCGTAATTGTCTCGCAGGATTATACATTATGGTGATTCGTGCAAATTCCTCACGGGTGGGTTTTACTGCCTTATATTCTGCTTGGGGCCATTTTAGAATTCTTTCTCGGAGGGAAATGCATGCAAATTGCTGTTCTGGAGGCATTCAGCCAAGTTATTCGTCGAAAAGCCTATAGTATGAAAAAAAATCTTTTGCGATTGTTTCTCCGTTTCATCAATTCCCACGTCTCTGCTGTATATATCTTCACTTTTCACTTTTCTCGTATTTGTTTTTTTCTCCTTCTCGTCTCCAGTTGAACAAAGTCTCCTTGAACATTCTCCTCGAAATTTCTTAGGCGGCGAGTGTTCGTCTCACTCTCAAAAGCCTCTTTATAGACATTTCTTCCTCTTCAGCAGTCTTCCTTCCTCAAACTCTTTTTCTCTTTCCTTTCAAGTTTTTTTTTATCTCTATCGATTCCAAGGACGAAATCGACTTCCTTCCACCGGCTTCGCCTTCGCCCGAATATCCACCCCTTGGGACGCCCCGCAGAGCCCGCCCTTCGGCAAACTGGCTCTCGAATATTGGTTCTCCTCGCAGAGCCGAACGCCCAAACTTTTCTTCTCGGCGGCGAGGGTGAACTTAATTACACGGCGCGCCGGGACGTTCTTCGGAACAGGTGTCGGCAGGTTGTGTCGCCCCCTCCCGGCCTCCTGCTTCCCCTTCGCCCTTCTTCCAGCCCCTCCCCCCCCCCCCCACTTCCCCATCCTCTTGCCCCGCACGCCGATTCTGGTCTTTTCTCGCTTTCCGTCTTCCCCTTTTCGTCTTTGTTTTCCTTTCTTTTTCCACTTCCCGTTCTATTTCCATGCCCCATTTCGTCAACCCCTCACTTTCCTTTTCTCTCTTGCCTATCCACGCTTCTTTTCCCTCTCCTCCTCTCCTTCCCCCTTTTCTCTCACGCTCCCCCCTTTCCCTGCCCCGCTACCTTTTCTCTTACACTTTCCCTTTCCTCTTCCCTCTCCCCTCTCCCCTTCCCTCTCCCTTTTGCTCTCTTCCCGCAACCCTACTTCTCCCTTCCCCCTCCCCCATCCTCTACCCCCCCCCCTCCTCTCTTCCTCTTTCCTCCCTCCCCATTTCTCTCCCCCTCCTCCCTCCCTCTCCTCTCCCCATTCCCCCTTCCCTCTTCCCACCTCCCCACTTCCCTCCCCCTTTCTCATCCCTCCTCTTACCCCCTCTCCCACACCCTCCCTACATACGTCTGGCCGTATGTGGGTTAACGAGGGCAGGTCTCATTGTCCTCACGGCTGGGCTGTTGGGCTGGTCATCCGAAAATGGCGGC
>NC_091585.1:10454625-10462125 GCF_042767895.1 Penaeus vannamei
TTAACTATTAGGACGTCATATTCTACGACTCTATAACCCCGAATACTCTCGATAGAAATGCTATAGATATTGCAAATGATATCATAGTAAAGATACATCACGCACAAAAACAAAGCTTACTATACATCTCACGTGAACAAAATCGCATTTTTGATTCCGTAAACATAACAGTGCTGATCGTCTAGCAAGGTTACGTGAGATTATCAGAATACGAACATGACCTTGGAGCGCTTTTTGCTGGGATTGCGCGCGCTTTTCGTACTTCCCTCCCTCTCAGAGGCTCAAAGGCTCAAAGGCTCAAAGACCTGGTAACTAGGGTACAAGGCAGGACAGTGTAATGGTGTGACCGCGAAGACTATGCTTGAATACAGGCTGGCGGATTCGTGAAACATGCAATATGTAAGAAAAACTGTGAAAGCTGCATTGAAAAGAAATTAACACGTACATTATATCTTAGTGTAATATAGTACAAACTTTTTTTCTACCGTGCGTGAGGAACACGAGAGTTGGATGAGTTCCTGGCAAATATGCTGGCGTTATATCCAAAAAGTCGGAGTGCAATATGAAGTTATCACCATAACTCAAATATAGCAAGAATCAAGGTTCACATTTTATTCAGTCTATGAATTGGAAAGAATAATCATGTTACACTAAATTTGTAGTGTAATACTGTGTTATAACCATAAACCAGACGTATAAAAGGTTCCCCAAGCCAGTGCATTTTGCAGAGCATTACGTAAAGGATTAAACAAGGAAAAGATGGTATTGCTAAATGCTGCAAACTGCAGGCTTTTCCACAAAACGCGTCGCAGGCTTCTACGGTCTGCTTGCGTCAGCCATTCGGCGGTGTCGGACAGCGCCCTCGCACTCAGCCCCGCGCCCGAAGTAAGCCCGCCTTAAAGGGTTAAAAGGAATGTGCTGCGTAATTATCGGTAATCCATAACCGCTGTAAACAAACATTCATTTGTTTCGTTTTGAAAATGTTTTATTGCTACTTCAGAGCGTCGGTGCGACTTTGACTTGCTGTTTAGATATATTCAAATATTGCACGATATTTGAAATTGAGTACTGAGTGAAATGGTCTCGGTAAAAAGGCATTTTCAAGGCCAGCACCCCGTATCAGCGAATGCCGAATGAAGTATTAATTGCCAGATAAGTCTTCCTGTGGCGGGTAATGAGATCTGCATCAGTTGGGATTCCTTTGCACTGTACTATCATAGATCATCCACATACATACATCCATTCTTTCATTCAATTCGCATAGCATTCACATACGCACACACACACACAAACACATACACGCCCGCACGCATAGGGCTTATGCGAAGATCATTTTCAAAGTTCTTGAAGTATTGGCAGGTCGGCATTTTAAGGAATAGATACTTTTTAAATAAATAACATTTATTTTTTTATTTACTTGTATATCACCTCTTTTATTCAGTGACTTGGTAGCGAAGCGCTCTCTTCTTATCGGTTTGTTATCGATCCGCGAATATTATTATTATTGTCATTACCACCATCACCCCTAGTGCTGTTGATAAGGTTATTATCAGTTATTTTTCGTTATCAATGTTATCGCTGGTTTTCAGGATATTGGTATAATTGCTTTTCATTGCCTTGCTTTTTTGTCAGCTGTCATTATTATTATTATTATTATTATTATTATTATTATTATTATTATTATTATTATTATTATTATCATTTTTGTTATTATTATAATTATTGTTATTTTATTATTATTGTTATTTTTATCATTGTTATTTTTATCATTAGTGTTATTTCTATCATTATTATTATTATTATTATTATTATTATTATTATTATTATTATTATTGTTGTTGTTGTTGTTGTTGTTATTGATATCATCATCATTTTATTTTTGTTTGTTGTTAGTCATTACAGTAATGATAATTATCATTTTTTGTTGTTTATAGTATTATTATTATTAATAATACTATTATTGTCATCGTTATTATTATCATGTTGTTTGTTGACATTATTGATATGAGAACTATTTTATTATTTTTATCATTTTTTATGACTATTGTTGTTATTGATATTATTGTTATTGTTATCATTATTATTATCATTATTATTATTATCGTTGTTATTATTATTATTGTTATTATTATTATCATTATTATTATTATCATTATTGTTATTATTATCATTATTATTATTGTCATAATTATTATTATTATTATTATTATAATTATTATTATTGTTATTGATATCATCATTATTTTAGTTTTGTTTGTTATTGGTCATTATAGTAATGATGATAATTATCGTTTTTTGTTGTTCATAGTGTTATTATTATTATTATTATTATTATTATTATTATTATTATTATTATTATTATTATTATTATTATTATTATTACTATTACTATTATTACTAGTAATGTCATCGTTATTATTGTTAATATTATTGTTGTTTTTGCCATTATTGATATGAGAACTATTGTTTTATTATTTTAATCATTATTGCTGTTATTGATATTGATATTGTTATCGTTATTTTTATTATCATTATTATCATTATCGTTATTATTATTATTATTATTATTATTATTGTTATTATTATTATTTCTATTACCATTACCTCCGCCAAGGAAGGTGTTTCTGGGAGCGTTAGTTAGGCTATTGGTTGGTTAGTTCTCAGGGTAATTCCAGTAGTGATGAACAGATTTATTTTTTATGAAATGTTCACCAGCGATGCGTCTTCGGCCGACTGAGACGGCACTAATTTTTGGTGTTGATCCGGATCCAGGATTTTTTAAAGGGATTAATCAGCAGGACGAGATGATTTTGATGTAATTGTTCAAGTGTGGATGTTTTTATTGCATCGGTGACCCTATTGCCTTGGCGGAGGTATGCGCTCTCTGAGTGTCTCTAGTCATTGTTGTTATTATTATTATTATTATTATTATTATTATTATTATTATTATTATTATTATTATTGCTATTACTATTACTATTACTATACTTGTTATTATTGTTATCATTATTTTTATTATAGTTGTTCTTATTGTATTATTATGTTGTTACTACTGCTGTTGATTATGTTATTGTAAATATTATGTTTCTTGTTATTATCATTTGCTATTATTATTGTTGTTTTGTTGCTGTCATCATCATTATTATTATTATTATTATTATTATTATTATTATTATTATTATTATTATTATTATTATTATCATTATTATTATTATTATTGTTGTTGTTGTTGTTGTTGTTGTTATTATTATCATTATTATTATTATTATTATTATTATTATTATTATTATTATTATTATTATTATTATTATTATTATTATTATTATTATTATTATTATTATTATTATTATTATTATTATTATCATCATCATCATCATCATCATCATCATCAACATGATTATTATTATTATCATCAACATGATTATTATTATTATCATTATTATTATTATTATTATTATCATTATTATCATTATTATCATTATTATTATCATTATTACCATTATTATTATTATCATTATTATCATTATTATCATTATTGTTATTATCAGCATTATCATTATCATTATCATCAGCATTATCATTGTTGCTATTATCATTATTATTATTATTATCATTATTGTTATTATTATCATTATTATTATTATTATCATTATTATTATTATTATCATTATTATTATTATTATTATTATTATTATTATTATTATTATCATTATTATTATTATTATTATTATATTTACCATCACCACTCCCACTATTCATTTACTGTTGTTGTTATCATTATCAGCACTAGTATATAGCGCGTGTGCACGGCCTTGACCGCACGCCCGCCATGTCAAGGAAGCAAGAAGAGTCCGTCTTGCGAGGGTCGCAAATTCCATAACGGAAGGCCACGCCCATGGGAACTGCCCTTTATTTGGGTCATAATTCTGAAGAGGGAGAGGGCGTGGGGGGGGAAGGGGGGGGACGCCAGAGTTTTACGAGGGCAGCTACCCAGGCGCCGGGGGATAGTTGGGCGGGACAGGCGTGGAATAATTGCCGAAATAGACAATGTATAGAGGCGGAATTGCTTTTGGTTTCTGATTTTTCTTCTATCTTTTATTTCACGATTTTTTTTTTCCTGTGGCCAGGCGTGCTTCATCTCGCTGTATGTGACCGGTTTTTAGTGCCACTGTAGCTCCACTCCCCTCGCTCTTTTACTGTGGCACTTGCCCATTACTCCTGGTTATGGCACCGAGTCGTATTTTTCACAGTGGCATTGAGTCGATTATGGCATCCGCCCACTGCTTATTCTCTTGATCATGATTTGGTATCGATCTGGGCGTGATGATGGTTGTGTTGAGGACCCCTGTTTATGGGAGGGGAAGAGGGGGCCAGGTAGGTGGACGGGGAGGGTGCGGGAGAAAGGAAGACGAGAGGGGAGGTTGGAGGAGAGAAAAGAAGCAGAGAGGAGAGAGGCAGGAGGAGAGGCAGAGAGAGGGGGGTAGAAGAGGGGGCGATGGGAGAGATAAACAAGAGGAGGCCGGAGGGATGGAGAGAAGGGCAGCGAAGGAGAGGAACGAAGAGAGCGATAGAGAGATCTCTCCGATGCCTTTGGGAGAAGCGAAGATGAGTTTTTTATTGAATTGCAAGGCGGGCTGAGGAGCGGGCGGCCGGGGCTCGCGGGGAGGGCGGCCTCGCGGGGAACACTGGCGTCGATGGCGGCTCCGCGGCTCGGGTTGGCCCGGCCGCGGAAGGCAGCTCCTCGGACTTGAAGGAGCTGACGTCGGGCGGCCGAGGGCGCGGTCGGCAGCTCGGTCGGGGTCGCGTCGAGCTCTGCCAACCTGCCAGCTCAGTCTGTGCACGTTCTTGACCTCCGGGCAGCCGTGGACGCCCCCCCCCCCCGTCCCTGACGCCTGATCCCCTCGATCCCTAAATCCCCTGAACCGCCTGGACCGCCGGCAGCCTACTCCGCTCCCGCTGGATTAAGGCGGGCTTAGCGGGGGCGGCGGGGGCATGGGGGCCCAGGGGGAGGGGCGGAGGGGCGGAGGGGGAGAGGGATAAAGTGTCGTTGTAATTTACTGCAACTATGTTGTGTTCACCCGTGTGTGTTTGTGCGTGCGTGTGTGTGTGTTTGTGTGTGTGTGTTTGTGTGTGTGTTTGTGTGTGTGTGTGTGTGTGTTTGTGTGTGTGTGTGTGTTTGTGTGTGTGTGTGTGTGTGTGTGTGTGTGTGTGTGTGTGTGTGTGTGTGTGTGTGTGTGTGTGTGTGTGTGTGTGTGTATGTGTGTGTGCGCGCGTGCCCTTGATTATGTCCTGCCAGATCGCGAAACGCAGGGATGAATTGACGACTTGATTAATAAGAGAAGCGGCCTAATTGCCGGACGCGTGACAGCTTGTCTATGACACTAAACGGACGCGCGTCAGCCTTGCTCCGCGAGCTATTTGTTCGGCCGTTAAGCGCGACGCGTAATCGATGGCATGCCACTCCTGCCTGCCGCCGCCGCCCGCCACCGCTCGGATTCGTGCCGCCGGCGCGAGCACGAACACCGCGGAGAGAGGCGTGCAGACCGGCCTCTGAGGAGGGGGGGGGTGGGGATTCAGTGATTGTATGAATCCATCAGGTGCTGAGACGCCGGCGGGACATGGCGGCCTCGTCAGGAAGGAAGAGCCGCCGCGGAGGGCGAGTTGGGGCGTCCGGGCCTTCCGTGTCCGAGGAGAGCCTCCTCGGCCGGAGGGAGAGGGCGCCGCGGGGCAGGGAGGTTAAGGGAGCGAGTTGTCTCTTGAGGCGCAAAGGGAGCGGAGGACCAGGCTTTCAGATCCTTAGTTTTATCTTCCCGGATTTTACAAAGCAAGAAAGTGGTTGTTCAGGAATTAGGATATATAGGATATATATCAGTATATATAGCCTTTGATATAATTGGTCCTGTGAACATAGAATCTAAGATTCACAAATATTACTGAAGCTTGCAATGTGTGCAGTGTGAATGTTGCATGTTTATCCATGATTTAGATGGACAACACAGAGTGAGTTAATAACCGTAGGGAACAGTAGTAGGAAGGGAAGGAGAAAGGAAGGATAATAAAAAGGAGTGAAGAAAAAAGGAAGAGAAATCAAAAGGAAACGGAGGGGTGAAAATAGGGAGATAAACCGAAAAAGTTGCGAGGCAAAAAAAGCATGTCATTAGAAATCGTTAAGAGAGTGAGTGAGTGAGTGAATGAGCAAGCGAGTGAATAAGTGAATGAGTAAGTAAATGAATCTGAGAGACACACGGAAAGACAGACAAAGTGAGAGAGAGAGAGAGAGAGAGAGAGAGAGAGAGAGAGAGAGAGAGAGAGAGAGAGAGAGAGAGAGAGAGAGAGAGAGAGAGAGAGAGAGAGAGGGAGGGAGGGAGGGAGGGAGGGAGGGAGGGAGGGAGGGAGGGAGGGAGGGAGAGAAAGGGAAAGGGAAAGGGAAATAAAATAACCCCGAGAATTCAAGAGAGCGTGGCGCGAGGCAAGGCCAAGCCGGAGCGACTCGAAAAGCGAAGTAATTGGGTCATTGACGATTATCACGCGAAAGATCGATAATGAAGGTGACGGTTTGGCGCGAAAAGTGGGAGCGAAAGAGGATAAGGAAACGGAAGAAGAAATGTGTGAGGGGAGAATAGGAGAATTAGGAAGAGACGGAAAGGGGGATGAAAATAGAAAAAAATAGACGTGAGAGATCAATACAGGGTTAACAGGGTAGGGAGGGGAGAGCAGAACAGATTGGATAGGAGGGGAAACCGGAGAGAGAGAGAGAGAGAGGGAGAGAGAGAGAGAGAGAGAGAGAGAGAGAGAGAGAGAGAGAGAGAGAGAGAGAGAGAGAGAGAGAGAGAGAGAGAGAGAGAGAGAGAGAGAGAGGGGGAGAGGAGAGTGGGGGAGAGGGAGAGGGAGAGAGAAAGAGAGAGAGAGGAGGGTTAACAGGGTAGGGAGGGGAGAGCAGAACAGATTGGATAGGAGGGGGAAACCGGAGAGAGAGAGAGAGAGAGAGAGAGGAGAGGGAGAGAGAGAGAGAGAGAGGGAGAGGGGAGAGGGAGAGGGAGAGAGAAAGAGAGAGGGAGAGGGGAGAGAGAAAGAGAGAGGGAGATAGAGAGAGAAAGAGAGGGAAGATAGAGAGAGAAAGAGAGAGGGAGATAGAGAGAGAAAGAAAGAGGGAGATAGAGAGAGAAAGAGAGAGGGAGATAGAGAGAGAAAGAGAGAGGGAGATAGAGAGAGAAAGAGAGAGGGAGATAGAGAGAGAAAGAGAGAGGGAGATAGAGAGGGAAAGAGAGAGGGAGATAGAGAGAGAAAGAGGGAGGGAGATAGAGAGAGGGAGAGAGAGGGAGATGGGAGAGAGAGAAGAGAGAGGGAGATAGCACAGAGAAAGAGAGAGGGAGATAGAGAGAAAAGAGAGTAAGGATAGAGAGAGGAGAAAGTGAGAGAGGGAGATAGAGAGAGAAAGAGAGGGGAGATAGAGAAAGAAAGAGAGGGGAGATAGAGAAAGAGAGGGGAGATAGAGAGAGA
>NC_091585.1:10479625-10482125 GCF_042767895.1 Penaeus vannamei
TGACTGACAGGTTCATTTTCATTCTAGCTCTTGTTCAGGCCATGCGAATTGCAATCGCAATCTCGGGAATTTTCCATGCAGTAGGAATGTGACGGTATTAAGTGCTGTTACTGTTTCTGTGATTATGATAATGGAGTTGTTAATAGTTGTTAATGGTGATAATCATCATATCATCGTCATCATCACCATTATTGTTGTTTTGATAATGTTGTTATTACTATTATTGATTTTATTGTTAGAATTATTATTATTATTATTATTTTTATTGTTATTATCATCTTTTTGTTATTATTATCATTTTTTCTGTTATTGCTATGGTAGTGACAACGATGATAACGATATTGATTATATTGTGAAACTCATGATAGTAATGATAGCAAGTGTGATGCAAGTAGTAGTGTAAGACCGTGATAGTGATACGCAGCTGGCCCCACTGCTATTAATGCTGAAATAGTGATGCCAATCGAAGCACATTTGCAATAAGCTTAATTGCAATGGCATCGTCGCTGCCTTGGTAGAGGGATAGAGGGTTAAGGGAGAACGAGAAAGAAGGGGAGAGGGAGAAGAAGGAAAGTTAAGGAGAGAGAAAGAAAGAAAGAAAGAAAGAAAGAAAGAAAGAAAGAAAGAAAGAAAGAAAGAAAGAAAGAAAGAAAGAAAGAAAGAAAGAAAGAAAGAGAGAGAGAGAGAGAGAGAGAGAGAGAGAGAGAGAGAGAGAGAGAGAGAGAGAGAGAAGAGTGAGAAAGAAAGATATAGAGAGGAAGAAAGAGATAGAGAGGAAGAGAGAAAAGTGAATGGAAAAAAGAAACCGAGGAGAGAGAACCAATTCCATCCGAGGCACTTGCAGCGGTCACCGCCGGGGGTCCCGCGGGGTCACCGCCAAAAGGGTCATTTCCACCCGGGTCCCCTCGGTTGTCACTCGGGCAGCAGATGTGAACTTCGTCTCCCCCTCCTCCTCCCCTCCCTCTCCCTCTCCCCTCCCCCTCCCTCTCCCTCTCCCCCTCCCCTCCCCTCCCCTCCCTCCTCCCTTACCCTCTCCCTCTCCCTATCCCCCTCCCTCTCCCTATCCCTATCCCTCTCCCTCTCCCTCTCCCTCTCCCTCTCCCTATCCCCCTCCCTCTCCCCTTCCTCCCCCCTCTCTTTCCCCCGGGCCGATGCAGGTGCGCCCTGGAAATCACCTTCTGATGGTTTTAATTAAGAGCTGGAGACTGTCGCTTTATTGCCGGCGTTAATTGCGGCTGCCGCCCATCATTCTTCTTGACTTTAATGTGTTAACTTGATTTCCCTGGGCGTGGGGGCGGCGGCCTTGGCAAGACCCGGGAGTTCGGGCGCGAGAGGGGCGTCAGGAGTAGGGGGGAGGGGCGGAGGGCAGAGGGCGCTGTATACCATTACGTTTTAGTGAGTTGTGAGTGATTTTTTTTTTTGCTTGTTGCTTCCGTTTGTTTTTGCTGGATGGGAGGAAAGGTATGGGAGAGGATGCATTTTTTTCTTTCGTTTGTTCTTGCTTTGTTTTTACTTTTTTTTTACATTTGTTATTATTTTGTTTGTATCTCTTGATGAGGATATACATAAACCGGAATAAAGGAAACGACTGCTTTTTTTGGTTTCAATTCCTTGCTCTAGTGGAGATCTAAAAAAAAAAAACTTAAAGGGTTGCTTACGTTTTTTTGTGTTTGTCAGTAGTTTATTTGTTTACGTTGGAAGAGGCGTATCACGAACACGATTTAACGAAGAGATAGATGTAGCCTTACAGTCACTATTGAAGGTGTTTACACTGGCGGTGATATAAGCATAGGAAAACAAGGAAAAGAATGGCTGTTTATATTCCGTCACTGTTTTTACGCTAATATCAGAGAAGATGAGGGATTACCTTATTTTTTTCATGCCGTTTTATATTTAGATATTTGATTCATTTACTCTGCTGATCGTGATAGCGGAGATACAAGGTGAAAGAGCGGCAGATTTGACTCGGCTTGATTGATAACATGAACAGTCTACATATAGTCAGTATGCTGAATTTCGAGTGAAATCGTTAAATAAATTTGTTTGTGGAATATTCCTTGCTTTAATATTGCGTTTACATATATGTGTGTGTGTGTGTGTTTACGTTACAACTGCTCTAAGTCTAGTAATTACAGGCTTTACACATCATGCTCAGTTCCGCGAATTTGCAGTTCAAATGTGAAGATATATCGAACTCCCCCCTCCCCCCCTCCCCCACCCCATCCCCCTCGATCACCTTACTTTTGCCGGGCTCAAGGGGGGGGGGGTGAGGGGGGCTCTGCGATCTGGCAAGTGTGGAGAGGCGGGGGGGGGGGGTATTCTATACTTGGGGCGCCGGACTTTAAATTTGTCACTTTTTTGCATTCATAGCTCCTTGTTGGTTTATTTCTTATCGTGTTTTTTTGTATTTTCTTCTCTCTTCTCTTTTCTGTTGTCTCTTATCTTCTCGCTCCCCCTTCTCCTCTTCTCTCTCTCTTTCTTTCTTCCTCTCTCTCTCTCT
>NC_091585.1:10494625-10499625 GCF_042767895.1 Penaeus vannamei
TGTGTGTGTGTGTGTGTGTGTGTGTGTGTGTGTGTGTGTGTGTGTGTGTGCGCGGTTGTGCATGTTAGTGAGTGTGTTTGCCCTTATCTCTATATGCATATCCCCTTTTACATAGATAAATGCGAACCCACTTGCGAGGCTCTTTGGGAAACGAACCTGTAGCCTTCCATGTTCATCAACATTAGACTTGAACCCGGACGCATTTTTTCTCCTCCGGCCATATTGAATCGGAGCGAAGGCTTATCCTGTTACCTGCTTCCCCCCACCCCCACCCCCACCCCCACCCCCACCCCCTCCCCCTCCCCCACCCCCACTCCCTCCCCCCATTTGTGAGGCTTCCCGGATGTTCGGCCGAAAAATAAAATTCGGAAATCCAGAGAGGGCTTGCGGCGGGAGGTAGGGAGGGAGGGTTGCATGTATGGGGCGGTAGGGGGGGGGGGGTCCCCAGCTTTGGAAAGGTCAGCGGGGTTGAAGTCTCGGTCTTGGGTCTCGGTTGCCCGCTCTCGGTGGTCCGTTTGCCGAGGGCGTGCTGGGCTTTGTGATTTGATTCGGGTGATTTAGGCATTGCTCTGGCAGAGACGGACAGACAGACAGAAAGTGCGAGATTGATAATATGCAACAGGAACAACGAAGGGAAGGGCAAGAAAACACACGAATATGTGTTTTCTTGCCCTTCCCTTCGTTGTTCCTGTTGCAATCTGTTCAACATGAATTCCACACGAGATCGATAATGTATAGAAACGGAGACAGATTGCGTCCATGAACATACATATGCATATGTGTCCGTATTTATGTGTTCAGGTGTGTTTCCCCTGCATGCGAGTATCAGTGTTAGAGCTTCCAAGAGCCAGTAATTATGAGTACGTATTCGTGTACAAGGGCTCGGGAGGGAGAGAGGGGAAGAGGGGGGGGGGCGAGGGGCAGTGATGAACGAGGTTTCAGAATCTGCGCGTTAACTTCTCTCGACTTTGATTTACAGCCGCCCTCCCCTCCTCGCTGCTTCATTTACCTTTCATCGCGGTTTTATTTCACACGATCTTCTTTTTGTCTTTCTTTTTTTTTTACTTTTATTGGGCGAGGAAAGATGCGAAGGGGGTATGGGAGAGAGGAAAGGGGCCGGCGCGAGCTAGGAGAGGGAAAGAGAGAGGGAAGTGCGAGGTTGGCATTCCGCGATGAGATATCATGCGAGGAGACAATGAAGTTATGAGGAGGAAATGAGGAAGGGGAGAAGCGGAGAACGAGAGAGAGGGGGCGGTGGCGAAGGGAACGGAGACGGAGGGATGCAGAGGGGGATAGAGATGTACATGATGAGAGGGAGATGGAAAGAGGGAAAGGGCGAGAGGGGGAGATAGAGGGAGGATAGATAGATAAAGTGGTAGAGAGAGTGAGAGAAGGTGGTAAAGAGAGAGAGAGAGAGAGAAGGGAGTTGGGTAGAGAGGAAGGAAAGTTGCGGAGAGAAAGAAAAAAGCGAAAGCAGGAAGGGAATGGACGATGAGAATAGCGGAAGGAGAAATGGAAGAAACAGAGCGAGAGAGGAAGGAGGAAGGGGAGGGAGCTGGAAGTATGTGATAACACCGAAGCTCGATGGATGCGCGCCCGGGCTCATAATGATGACCTTAAAGCTGCCCAGGAGGTTGGCTACCTCTTCATATTAATGCAAGAAAGGGTCTTAAGCACTGGCCACATGAAGAGAAGAGAGGAGGGAGGTTCTCGGCACACCCGCGTCTCGGGTTACTCAAATGTGGCGTGTGTTTACCGCAGACTTTCGCAGCTGAAGTTTTTGTCCCACCCCCTTCACTCTCCGTTTCTTTTTCCCCCTCACTCTCCTCCTTTCCTCCTCCCTCTCTCCTTTCTCCTTTCCCCATCTTTCTCTCTCCTCCTTTGCTCTCTCGTTCTTCTCCTTTCCCTCTATCATTTCCCTCTCTCTTTCCTTCTCCTTTCTCCCCCTCTTTCTCCTTCTCCTTCCTTCCCCTCTCTCTCGTTCTCCTTCCCCCTCTCTCTCTCCTTCTCTCCCCCTCCTCTCCTGCCCCCTTTTTCCTTCTCCTTCCTTCCTCCCATCTCTCTCCATCGCCACCAGCCCTGCTTCTTAGCCAGTTATTGTGTTCCAAATATAGTTTTGAGCCATTTAAGTGATTAATCGACCCAACTGCTGTCAGTCATGCTTTTGTCACGAAGTTGCTTTTGTATCCGAAATTAACCCTTAATTGTGTTTCGTATCTGAGGGAAGGGATCGAGCCTCGGATGAGCACGGACTACGAACGATATTTCACTTGCTGATGTTTGATTTTTTTATGTTTCCTGTTGTCTTCCCGTTTTTAGCTCTTGATCTTCCTTTCCTCCCTTCCATACCTCTCTTTATTCTCGACTACGTTTTCCTCTCTCTCTCTCTCTCTCTCCCTATATATATATATATATATATATATATATATATATATATATATATATATATATATATATATATATATATATATATATATATATATATATATATATATATATAGAGAGAGAGAGAGAGAGAGAGAGAGAGAGAGAGAGAGAGAGAGAGAGAGAGAGAGAGAGAGAAATTTTTCCTTCCCATGTTCCTCCTGTTCCTCTTCTTTCTACTTTTCCTCATCATCTTAGTAGTAATAACAACAATAATAATGATGATACTCTTTCTCCTTTGTCTCATTATATTTATGTCACTCTTCGCTCGTGTATGTTTTTCCCTCGCATTACATTCATCCTTGCCGAACGACCTCTCTTCCCGAGCGCACGAACGCGGTCCCCATCGCCAGGGGACGAGGGAGCAGTCGCCATTAGCATTGTATCTTCATCAGCTGATTCTAGATGTCCTGATGACGATGCTGCGATGGTGGGGCTGGAGGCGGGGATGGGGGGGGGGAGCCTGGAGATCATCTGACGTCTTCCTCTTCCTTGTATCTCGCCGGGGACTGGGTCATCACTCGAGGTCATCACTCAGGCTTCGGTTTCCTACTTACTGCCTGGATGCTGGTTGTTTCGAGGGGCCTCTGGCACGCGCGTCGGTACACTCGACAGTCCGGGATGTCGAGTCGTGGGAGAATTTTTTTCAGTGCCATTAGTGCGTGTTCCTTGTCCTCCCCGGCGGTCGCTGGGGCCAGGCTCGTCACCGCCATAGTGCCAGCAGCTATGACCCAGTGACCCAGAGAGACGGTAGTATCTTCGCTGTGATGGTCTCCTCCTTGCTCTTCTCGTTTCTTGCTTCTCAACTTTTTACTTTCCTTTCCCCACTTCTTTCCTCTTTTGTTATCCAGTTTCCCCTTCCTTCCCCCCCGTCTCCCATTCTCTCGTTTCTCTGTTCCCTTTTCCCTTACCTTCTTTACCTTTCTTGCTCCTCCTCCTGTCATCTTTCTTTCCTACTCCCAGCGCCCCTACACCGAGAGGCCCTGAAAGCATCCATATTCATGGAATGGCATCCCGCTCTGGAACCTTTAAGCTTAGAGGCTACAAAAGGGAAAATATATGAGTCTCTTTTTGTGCCTCGGGGTTATCTGCTTCCGCCTTTATGGTCGCTGATCCTATCTTAGGAACCATTGGATACTCCTCTCAAAGGAATATCCTTTGTTTTCTTTTTTCCTCTCTTTCTTTGCGGCTCGGAAATTTTCCAGTTAAAGTCCTGTTTTTCGACTGCCTTTCTGTGCGCGAAAGGGCGCCCCGGACAGAGAAGAGAGTCTGCTGCATCGCCTCTGGAGTGCCGTGACGCGATATGAAAGCGACGGCGGCGAATGTGACGCCTGGCGCCGACGGAGACAGCCAGCTTGACACAGGCACGTCGTGACCCGAGCAGATTTAAGTCAGCCTCTGTGTCATGAGGCAGCCCTGGGTCATCTCCGCGTGACCCAGATCAGACGGCACACGGTGGCGCGGTGGATGCGGCAGCGAAAGGGCCAGCCGTCAAGGAGCAGCTTGTGTTTGCTTTGCCTGGGGGGGACGGAAGCACTTTTGTTTGGGAGTCGGGAGGCTATTAGACAGTCGTTGGTGTTCACAACAGGGCTGCGATTCATTCCGCGGAAACGTCACTCTCGGATTTGAATACGGGAAGCATGTTTCTACACTTTGCATTTATTGGTGTGAACGCCTCGTCGGCTCAGCATAATACAGCATTTATCTAAATTTTGTATGCCTCTAGTTTCGAATGTTTGACCTGAAAATGGATGTGTCGGAGTGGGGCTGAAGCATGTAGATGGAGCCGTAACGACCGCCAGCGTGTGACGTCACCGCGAGGCGTGCGGTTTGAGGCCCGAAATGCAGGGCCGCCGAAGCTGCCTTTCGGGGCATGATGCTGGGGAGTGTGGTTGTAGGCATGTGGAAGCGTGTGTATTTGACCCACGCATCCAAAGGTTGGCGAAAAGGATGCCTTCTCATTGTTTGTCTCTTTCTTTCACTTTCCTCCTACGTTCTTCCGCCCCCTTCCACCCCGCCAGCCCGCTCCTCGGCCCCCTGCCTGGCCGAGGCCGTCGCTGCTTTCGTCTTATCCTTATTCTTGTTTCGCGGTTCCTCCACTCCCGAGGAAGCGGGGGACTGGGCCCTCGAGAAAGGGGCTCAGAGACGCTGAAAAATAAAAATCCATTTAGCAACTGCGAGAAGCATTGTGTGGGTCCTCGTCACTTATCTTGGCTGACGGGCTAAGTGCAGCTCTTTCTTCGTGTTTACCGTTGCTTCCTCTCGCGCGTCGCTTGCCCTTCCGGGCTCAAAAGCCTCCCATTTCCGGAAAGCCTTTCAATGACACATTTTTTGGCCGGCAATTCAGTCCTCGCGGGTCGCTCGCGAACACACGCACGCACGCTTGCAGTCGTGTTCGGATGAGAGACGACACTTCATTAAAGTTTAAAGCAATGCATTGTTTAAACAAAGACAGACTTGTGGAGAGGCTAAGGGGATTTGTCACGGAAATGGGTAGAGAGAAACAGAAGAGATAGAGAGATAGGAAAAACAAATGAGAAGCAGAAGAGATAGACAAACATGTAGACAGAGCAGGA
>NC_091585.1:10512125-10514625 GCF_042767895.1 Penaeus vannamei
CCTCTTTCCCCTCTGTCTCTCTCTTTCCCCTCTGCCTCCCTCTTTCCCCCTGTGCCCCTCCTGTGCCCCCCTTTGCCCCACTTTCTGCCCCCCCCCCCCCCCCCCTGTGGTCTGGGCTCTCTCTTTATCTCCTTCCGCGCCATTGTCCTCCTTCGTCGTAGGCCAGCTGACTAGTTCCCGCTTCTCATGCGTCTTTTGTTTTTTATTCTTCTTCTTCTTTCCCTTCCGTTTCTCTTTCTTTACCCCCCTTGCTTTCTTTTTTTCTTGAATTTCTCTTTGCTCGTTTTGCTCTCTGCCTTTGTTTTTGTTTTCTTTCTTTCTTTTGTCTTTTGATTCTTTTCTCTTTTCTCCTTCCATTCCCGCTGTTGCTTCGATTTTTTTTCATTATTTGGCTTCCTCTTTTCTCTCCCTTGCTTCTCCTTTCTTGTTGTTAGTGGTTTCGTGTTTCCTCTTTTGCCTTCTTTTTATTTCATCTGTTTTTTTTTTTCTCTCTTTCCACTTAATCTTCTAATATTTTGCGATTCTTCTTCTTCTTCTTCTTCTTCTTCTTCTTCTTCTTCTTCTTCTCCTCCTCCTCCTCCTCCTTCTCCTCCTCCTTCTCCTTCTCCTTCTCCTTCTCCTCCTCCTCCTCCTCCTCCTCCTCCTCCTCCTCCTTCTCCCCCTCCTTCCCCTCCTCCTCCTCCTCCTCCTTTTCCTTCTCCTTCTCCTTCTCCTTCTCGTTCTCCTTCTCCTTCTCCTTCTCCTTCTCCTTCTTCTCCTTCTTCTCCTTCTTCTCCTTCTCCTTCTCCTTCTCCTCCTCCCCCTCCTCCTCCTCCTCCTCCTCCTCCTCCTCCTTCTCCTTGCTCTCCCTCTTTCCCTCCTATCTTCCCTCCCGCGCCCGCTTCTCCTTCCTTTCCTCCGCTCGAGTGCGCGCGCCCCCGCCCCGCTGGCCGAGGGCGGGCGACGACGGCGTGCGTGCAACGGCCTCCTGGAAGGCTGTCTTCTCGGCAGGATGCGTTCCTCGGTATTTTTATTTTATTTTATTCGTTTATTTTTTCCTTGTTAAATTATCGTTCATATGCTCTGCTGTGGAGGTTCGATGCGTCTCTTTAATGTTCATTTTGGGATTTGCAAATTGTAGGCATGTGTGTTTTTGTTTTCCATAGATGTGGTTTTCGGTTCGGCGAGTTGCCAGCAGAGGCACCTGTTGGCGCTTAATAGCTGTAAATCTAAATTCAGTTTGCTTTTGAATATATATTTTGAGTTATTTATTTCGATGTATCATGGTGAATTCTACTATTAAGAATGAAGTTCATCGTTGCATTAACCCCTCCCCCCCCCCTCAAAAAGAAAAAGAAAAAAACGAGGCAGGCACTCTACATTTGGCCGCAGCGCTAATGTGGAGCGAATTCCTTGCAACATTCCTGCGGATTTGCCGAACTCTGATTGGTTCGTGTTCCCGCCCGAGGCCGGCGACCAAGCGGCTCACGCGATTCGCCCGGATTCTTCGGATGAAGTTTTCCTTGCGAGTGGATTATATATATTATTTGTATATTTTAATATATATATATATTGTAATGTTAGATGTATTTATTTTTTAAAATAGTTTATTTATATATATGAAGGTTTCAAAATTGTTTTGCGTGCACACACAAGTCTACGTGTTACTGCACAGAAAAATCAGTCGGTTATTTGTATGCATAATGTTTATTCTCGGATTCTAAAGGGAAAAGCGCAATTCCTTGTAAATAAAACGGGCTTCCGCATTCCCGTTCTCGATTCCCGATTAACAGCTCGACTAGAAGCTCTGTAATGGCCCCGCCCACCACATTCCGTCTGTGGATCTGCCGCAGTCTCGCTCCTCGGGAAATTCCTCCGGTAAATTCCGGAATCCTTTCCTTCGCGCCCGTTGCTTCCTCCTCCGATCGACATTATCCTCCCCCCCTTTATCTCCCTTTCCCTCATTTATCATTTATTGACTGGTTCCTCTTTTCGCGCCATTTCCCTAGGCCTTCGCGTCGGGCGACCTTCGGAAGCGGCGCGCGTCTCGGAGCTCGCCGCCAGGAACCCGCCGGGGGGCGCCTCGGATCCCCTTCCGCTCGGGGCGTCCTCCTGCGAAGGAGGTGGAAGGGGAGGGGGGAGGGGGAGGCATGAGGAGGTGGAGGTGGTAGTGGCATTGAGGATGGAGGAAGAGGATGACGAGAAAGAAGAACGGGGCGACAAGGGGACGGGGAGGGGGTAGAGAAGGGGGAGAAGGGCGTCCCTCTTGGCAGCGGCTCGGGTCGTTGCTCGCGTTTCGTCCCGAGGGGTCGCTTGTCTCCTGACGTCGGGTCGCGTGGGGGAGGGGGCGGGAGGGGAAGGGGGGCTGCGTAGGGGCCGATGGGTCTCGGTCTTTTTACTCCTTCCGGTTTATTTATTTGCAGTTTTACACTTTTTTACTTTTTTTTCTACCGCCCCCCCTCACTCACTCTCTCTCTCTCTCTCTCTCTCTCTCTCTCTCTCTCTCTCTCTCTCTCTCTCT
>NC_091585.1:10519625-10522125 GCF_042767895.1 Penaeus vannamei
GCCAGCTGTCAGCTGATACCGCCTGCGGGGGAGGTGATTGACGCTGACACTTTGATGCTGATGATATTTTTAATGATGATGATGTAATAACTTCGGTTGTTAAAGGTTTAGAAAAATGCGTGTGTGTTTGTGTTTGTGTGTGTGCGTATGTGTGTGTGTGTGTGTGTGTGTGTGTGTGTGTGTGTGTGTGTGTGTGTGTGTGTGTGTGTGTGTATGTGTGTGTGCGTATCTTGAAGACTTGCACGTTGCTCGATCTGGCGAGAGCGCGTCGCCAAGCAGCGCCCTCCAACCAGCTGCCACGGAGGTCTCCCTCTCCCGCCGACCTCAGGATTAAGGCGAAGTCGGCGCCGCGTCCGGAGGCGATGCTCGGCGCTTCGGAGGACTCCTTCCGCGCTGTTGCTCGCTCGCTGGAAGGGCGGCCGCGCTTCCCGGAAGGCGGCCTTTCCCGAGGCAGATTTTGGCGGGAAGACGAGGGGAAAGAGAAGACGAGGGTAAAGCGAAGACGAGGGGAAAGCAAGGTATATAGACCTTGGGGAAACGCGCCTCCGGTCGGACGCCGCCTGCTGGACCTCGTGCTTGTTGGAGCCAGGGTTGGAAAATCAGATTGCGTAGATGCAAATGTAATACATATGAATATTTCGCTTTTTATGCGAATATGAATTGGCCGGTTATTGGAAGGTTATTTTTAACACTCGATAGTAATGAGAATAATTATGATTTTAAGCTATGTTATTGTTAAAAAAATATTTAGATAAAACCTGTGATCTTTATGATTCAAAACAAAAAGTATTAATATCCAGGGACGTACATACATCGCAGTTACGCAATTCTCATTGAATTCATACAGATATCATGTATATGAAAATAGCACATCAATAAAATATATTTCATGATCTTAGAATTTAGGAAATCAATGTCTTCAATTTTGATAGAATCCAAATTGCTACAAAATGTATTACCTTTTGTTCATAGAGTCTGGATCACTTCATAGAACTCACGGGAAGCAAGAGAGCAGGTTTCAGTGTTTGAAAACGGCATCAAACACTGCCCTGCCAGGCACTTCGCACGCGCGGGCAGAAGTGCCGCCTTACAGCAAACATTTACACGTCAAGGGAAAATCGCTAACAATGTAGCAGGCCAGTGCGAGCTTGGGCCGAACGCGGGCTGGCTTGTACCAGGTCAGCTAAGGTCACTGATGATTCTGGTCTTTTTATTTGGTCTTCCTTGATTTCCCTCGCTGGCTGGCTCCCGGAGAGGCAGCAAAGCCACACTCGTGCTGCTGCGCCGAGGTCCTTCGCCCTCCGACCTCCTGCAGGGCTCCGGGAGGAGGCACTACCGGAGGCTGAGTTCCTTGCACATCCTCGCGCCAGAGAGGTCCCCCTGTGTCCCCGGGGGATTCTGGAAGGAGGCGGGCGAGGATCCAGCGAGGGAGGCCTCCCACGACAGGAGGGGACGCGGCGACGAGGTCACGAGCAGGGCCATCGCGAAGGGGGGGGGGTGTATCGGCAGATTCCAAGAAACTTCTCAGCCATGTATCTTTTGTAGATCGATGAATGATCATGGCGCGTTCCGATGAGTAACGCGACTACTAAATAAACATAATTTTAAGATACGACTAAGTATTTATGACCGCACCCAATAGCCGCGTCCTTTTGTCGGCATATTTAAAACGTTGCACCCTCCCCCTTCATCGCCGCTTTCGCGACGGCCTGATCACGAGCTCAGGAGCAGCTCGTCGTCTGCAGAGAAGGCGGGAAAGCCACGCTGGATGCGTTTGGAGGCTGTCTCTCGGACGCGCCTTCCCTTTTCGAGTCCATTCCAATTATGATAGATAATAAAACGGCGAGGAAACACGCGTCTCGAAAAGCGATCGTTGAAAAAAGTAGAGAAGAGAGCGTTATCCGCGTGTTAGCACACTAGTTTCAGTGATTATGAACTTAATTAATTATTGTCGTTGCTGCTGCTCCCACTGCTACATCTACCCTCACCATCATCGTCGTCGTCGTGTCATCATTGCATCATTTTTTCGTCGTCGGCGTCATTGACATTGTCGTCATCTCATCATCATCCCGAACGTGCAAACGCTGTTATGGGAAAAGTCACGCCAGTCTTCTCGTCCGGGCCAGCCGAAGGCACGCTTAGTCCTCCGCAACGGTAGGAAAGGAGCCCATAATTTCGAGTGTTCCGGACCTCCTTCGTCCTCTTCCGGTCTCGTTTCCGGCCCTCGATCTCCTGCCGGCGGCCGTGCGACGCCAACGACGACGCATCCAACTCCCCCCGTCAAATTTTCTTCCCGACTCGGGACGCCTTGCCTGTTCCGGCCGACTCTGATGGCAACGGACACCGACCGCTCCTCCGTGCGTCTCCATGTGGATTCCTTTATTCTGGCGGGATGATTTTGCTGCAGGAAAAATGCTGTAGAGTACGCATTGTTTCTGCAGAATCTGATGGCCGATGTCTGTATGTAAGAAAGGGAGGGCGTGTACAGCTTGATGGAGCT
>NC_091585.1:10527125-10531629 GCF_042767895.1 Penaeus vannamei
GCGGGTATTCTCGCATTTAATGAATATTTAGTTCTCAGTCCTATTCGTAGCACCTTTCCATACAGCCCAAACGTCCCCCTCGGCTGTACGCTTCCTCGCAGGCCCTTGGGAGGAAATTTCCCGCCCGGTTGTCACATGATACTGGCAGTTCAAGTGCTTATGAAAATGTGCATACTTATAAAACATTCCTTCCGATAATAAGATTTCGGGAATATACGCACGGATTTTGGACAAATGTATTTCTTTTGCGTGTTGCGTCGCTCGGCCCTTAGGACGTCAAAGGAAGTACGCGCAGTGAGATCGTCGGCGCCGCCTTCGTCGCCTTCGTCGCCCTCGCCGTCGATCCCGCTCGGCCTTGAGAGCCGGAAGCTCCCGTTTTTCGTCGCTTGTGGATTCTTCTTATTTGTCTCTTATTTGCCTTATTTATTTGTCCTGTTGATTTATCTTATTTGGCTGTGTATACGTCTTATGTTTTCTGCTTTACCTTGCTCATTTATAGGTTTGTTGTATAATATCGTTATTTAGAGAGAAACGTAGATTTGTCATTGGATTAAAGTGGCTGGTAATGACTACCAAGTAATTGGTTTAAGATTGTGAAATGATGATACGGGGGTTATAGGGGGTTATATTTGCAACTTGCTTCTCGTGGTGTTTAATCGTTTTGGTTGTTCATACCAAGTAGAACCTTTTTTTACGTGACACGCTCCTGAACATGGGACGCACGCACACGCAAACGCACACACACATACGTACCCGCACGTGCGCACATACTCACGTCCACATCCACGCCCCGCACACACATAGCCTACACTCTTATTAGGCTGATTAGATTAGATTGAGCCTCTGAGCCTTTTGGCAGGAGTGTCATGGACGAATCTAATTTCCACAAGATAAATGTCATTATTCTGTTTACTTGACAAACTCCCAGCTGATTGTGGCATTGGGGTGTCATCGCAAAATATGTATTATCATATATAGACAGCCTGTCATATTGTCTGGAGCAACTATTTCCAAACAGGGTTTTTAGACTTTATTATATCATCAAATTGCAGCAGCGCGGAATTTCGGTTACACAGCCAACGTTTTCGAGAGCTTGATCTAAGAAAAAATATATATGTAACATATACACCAAGAGTTGTAGACATTTTGAAGAATGGCTTTGATCCCCAAAACAGCAAGGAGACGCGGGATTTTTTGTTCATGAGCGATTTTATGATAATGAGATTCTAGATAGTAGGAGTATAAGAATGTTTCAAATGTTTAAAAGTTGATGAAACAAGATATATAAGCATGATTATAGTAGTATCTTTAGCTTAAAAAAAATATGGTGATGAAAATTACTAATCGCCAATCACATTTATATCGCGTTGCAGCTGCAATGGCGGTTTCCTCGGCCTCTCCTTACTCACGGTGTCCTTTCGTTGCAGACGGAGCTGACGACAAGCCCTTCATGGTCGACATGAAGGAGATGAGCGGATATGAGAAAAACCTGTACCTCTACTCGGTAAGTTTTTACATATTTATTCTGGGGTCTTGTGTCTCATGTTTTTTTTATGGAAAGTAGTGAGACGTGATTTTTTTTTTTTTTTTGGGGGGGGGGGACTGGCGAGGACACGAGGTCGGAATTCATATTTTGTATATGAAATGGGTACTTCATCTCTCTATGGCATGACTTTTGAAAAAAGTATGAAGTATGAAAAGGAGAAAATCGCTTGGCTAGTATGCTATGGGTGATGTACTTGATAATCTGATTTCATAATGCTGTTTAGCAAATTTGAAGCTTGCAAAAAAAAAGAAAAAGGTCATCTTTTGCCCTTCATGGATGGAGGTCTTCATATGACACATCGCCGATTATTAATGTGATGGGATGCTGCGCAAAACTCCTTCAAAGGTCAAATAAAAGAAGAAAATGTAATTAGTATCCCCGTTCTCAAACAATGTTTGTGGCCTGACATTTTAGAAAGGACGTGAAGCCAGTTGGCGATGCTGCGGAGTCGGAAGGATGCTGCAGTGGATGCCCTCCATTGAGAGTTTTTGTTTCTGTATTCCTCTCTCTCTCTCTCTCTCTCTCTCTCTCTCTCTCTCTCTCTCTCTCTCTCTCTCTCTCTCTCTCTCTCTCTCTCTCTCTCTCTCTCTCTCGCTCTTACTCTTACTCTTACTCTTACTCTTACTCTCTCTTTCTCTCTTTCTCTTTCTTTCTCCCTCCGCCTCCCCTCTCCCTCTCCCTCCTCCCCTCCTCTATTTCCGTCTCCTCTTCCTCAATTCCCGCCCCTCTTTTCCCAGCCTTTTCCTTTGAAATGGAGCAATGTTAAGGGTAGCGGAAGGAAGCCTCGTGTTGAAGTGAAGGAAATGTCCGACTCTATCAATAGAGAAGCAACGAAGAGTCACCAGCAACGCAGGGAGTTCGAGTGCTTCGGAATCATAGGCCTGGCGGCGCCCGTCGCTGCCGTCGAGAGCGCCCAGGTTCCCCCGTGGAGAGCGTCGGGCGGCAGTTCCTCGCCCTCGAGAGGTCGCGGCTCCGGGCCCATGACCTCCGTCGTGTACAGGGCGACGGAGCCTTGATGCCGCCTCGCTTGATCTTGCTGTCTGCGGAAGGGCTTGGGACACGAGGCTTCCGGGTTGTGTTGATAGGATAAGTTGACAAGATTACAACGGTTGATATAGGTGTCTCCACTCTAAAGCCTCGGTACGCTATGATAAAGAAAAAACTCTGTGGGACAAGGCATTTACCAATCTCAATCGCTATGCACAGCAGTATACTCAGCGAAGGGGTAAAGCCCCCTAAGCTATCTCACTCTTCCTTTCTGTCTTTAAGCCTTGTCCTACATACATACGTATTTATATATATATATATATATATATATATATATATATATATATATATATATATATATATATATATATATATATATATATATATAGGTAAATGCATATGTATGTGTGCGTATATATTTTTTTCTTCCAAGGCTGTATTGATAGATCATTATCTTTGGTGTAGTTCCTGGAGTTCAACGCTGGGAAATGTGGCGGCAGCTCTCGTGGGGGTTTCCGAGTGGCTTCTGGTGCTCCTGATTGTGTCTTGGTCTCGTGCAGCGGGAGGCCGTCGGCCGTCTTGCGGAGCTGGTGATGGTATGGTGTCATGAGGTTATGGCGGTCGATTTAGGGTGGCCGAGAGCGCGCCTTTCAGGTTGCCGCTGGTGGCTGCGGACGTGCAGCTTCTGAAAGCTTTTTTTTAATCTTCATTTATTTTTCTTTTGTTTTTCTTTTGTTCTTTGTTCTTGTAATAAACGAGCGCCGTCGAAGTAGCAGATGGAATGGGTTTTTAAAGGCGTACACTATAGGAATATAATTAGAACACAAGATTATTCACTAGTGCAGTAGTTCTAAAACTGGGGTGCCACGGGCAGTGCACAGGGGTATCAGAAGGTGCCAAGGTGGAAAGCGTTGCCCTCCGACGTGAAGTCCAGTCCACCGTGTCCGCCAGAGGAAGCGCCGGGCCTCGTGCGCCTCGGAAGACGGGAACGCGGGAACTTGCTCGTTATGGATGACCCACGGTGACTTATTTTCGCATGTGTAACGCCAGTGTCCATTCGGTACAGGTTGCACTGCGAAAATAAGTCGGTCGTGTGCACTGTTTTAGGCAGGTGAGAATGACATTCATGAAGCAGATGATCGTGCTTGAGAATGCTGACAACAAACATTTAGAAGATAAGAATATGTAATATATTACTGGCTTCCTGTTCGGAAAAAGGAGTCGATTTCCCAAGAAAGCCTTCTAGAAAAGTATTTAAAAAGTACTTACAACAAATCGATTTTAAGAATGCGAAACGTACTTCACCATCTGCTCTTATAACATACTACTCTAAACATTTTTAAAGCAGCCTGAGGCTCATGCTAATCAGAAGGACTGCAAAAATATCAAAACTTGAAGTATATGCCCAATATTTAATTCACGCGTTTGCATTTATATTTGTGCAGTGCTGAAATATGCGTATCATGATATATCTGTTTTTCATTATAATTGGCATGCTCTTACTGCCGCAGATAACGCTGAAGTTCACGGTCATTAAAGGGCTGTGACCCCAGACTGTGCCATGCAATGAATAATAGTACATTTTAGCGTTATCGACTAAAACGTGTCCACAATCTGGGCGATGAGGAAATAAACGGGCGCCCTCTGCCCACTGCCAGGGAGGGGTGGGTGGGGGGCCTGCAAGTTCCTCCGCACAGCTATGGACCCGTGGATTTGCATTTGCTCATTCCGTCGCATTGTTCCAACAAAAACATGTCCTAGGATTTATTTTGTTTAACAAGAACAAAGAACATAGTATAGTTTGGTACATGGTTTGCGTTTTTATAAATTTATGGATTCCTTTTCATTCATGATACAATTTGTATAATGATTAGTGATTCATCACTGAGCAATCGAAAAATAAGGGTTACTTTTAGCAGTTGCTATTTTGTTTCATTTATTAGTTGAGTGCCATTGTTTATTAGCAGTTTG
>NC_091585.1:10552129-10562672 GCF_042767895.1 Penaeus vannamei
CTTATTCCATTTTGTTAGCCATAGTCTTGTAGTTTTGATAAATCATATATCCATGCATACATACTCCATTTTTATCAAGAAACCAATAAGCTTATATTCATGATAATTAATAACTGTATGATAAAAACAATTACTAAAATTCCCTGTCAGCTCATTTGACAGTATATGCAGCTTGTACAAACCTTTTCAAACTGCTAAATGGCCTTTATTAATCCACAAAAAAATCCACTGAATATTATTTAAGTAATGAAACTGCAGATAGTCAACAACTTATTCATTTGAGATTACATGCAGATTAATTACTTTAGTTTCTCTATACAAGATGTGTGCAGGGTGTTCAGTTCATGCTCAGAGCACCACAGATATTATTTGAATGGAGCAGAACTCTTCATAAATTTGTCTCCTTTATATGGGATATTATAATGACCTTTTATGATCATAAATGCTGACTTTGATATTGGTAAGGATTCTTGGATTCCTCTTTTCAACCAGTGATTCCTCTTTAAAAGCCAATTAATCATTCATACTTCACGTAATCATCATTGTCGTAATAATTCATTCTGAAAAGCTTGTAACTCATTTGGTAACATGACCTTCACCTGTTTGACATTTGGTAAGTCTCTTGGCTTCATATTTCTGAAACCTCTAGCAATATTGTGGTTGTTAAAGAGGCATTTTATATGTGAACAAAAAGAAGAGAGAGGAAAAAATATATGCTCTTCATATAGAAATATGTCACTCTGATATGTTTCAAATAATTATAGATGACATACAACTGTCAACTAGTTTTGTAGGACTTTTGTTACCACTGATGAACAAGCATATTTCTGAACACTTACGGATTGTTGACTCCTCACTCTAGATCTCTAGAATAATATGGCAAACACTGAAATTCTTTATATTTTATTGGGAAATAATGAATCACGTTATTCAGAGATTGTAAGGAGTCTTCAGCCTGAATTCTAATACGATAGGACTAATGCAGCTCCTTTTGCAAATATGATATTGTTATGCCAAATTGTAATTCTGAGATGAAAGATGTTAGGGTAGAAAATTTTGTCACAAATGAAGGTGTTGAGACATGATGAAGCATATCCACAGCTGATGTGAGGATGTGATGCTAGCAGAATCATTATCTACAAATATTAGTTTGTAAGGGCAGTCAGTACATGAAACATTTTGAGCAAGTAACTAAAGGTACATGAAACAAGAGGCCATATGAAAAGATACAGGTGTAGGTAATGGCTTTTGTTACCATTCAAATTTATACAGGAATGCTTGGGTAGGTCATCATCTTGTTCCTACACTTTCAGAAAAGTTTAAGAAGGTTTAGTGAAAGCACAAATTGAAGGCATGGTCTAATTTTACTGGTAGGATAACTTGGTGACAAAGTGAGACTCTCTTCTCTTTATTGGTTCTAGGGCATTGCTTTTTGTTATACTGTATAAAGAAGTAATGGTTGCACACTTGTTGTTGCACACAGTATTTTTTTGTTTCTTAATGATTTAGTACTTAGGCTACTCACTTTCTTTTATATAAGTAACATTCAAATGAACATATGTGTACTTAAGGTGGATTGATAAATATGCATATATATACCCTGTATTACTTGTATTACCTCAGCTCATATTCATACTTTTATATATTGGTTTCATGATTTATTTTCTAATTATTCAGCCTATGCTATTATCTATAACAGTGATAAAAAAGACCATAAATTGGAGTGTCTCACTTGCAAAACTTATTAAAATGTCTAGTTCTATAATGATATAGCCAAAGTAATAATACTTGCCGCTAAATATAAAATGAGAAAAACATTGGATATACTTTCTATCAGTAATTCTATCTTAAAGCCTACTATCCTACCATGAAATGAAACTAATATTGTTGAATATAGATAGTTCCTGTAGACTTTAATTTTTGTTCCTGTGATAATTTTATGAAGTTAATTGTTCATTCTGTGTTTGTGCTGGTAGATTTCATAGTTACAGATATGGTTTTTATCAATTATTTAAAGCAACAGGTTCATTATCTGGTTCCAGGCATTGTCAATCTTATGATTTCTATGGTAAACAGCTGATTTGTTGCCCTTGTTGAAAATTCCTGACACTAGAAAGATGACCTGCCGTAGAACTTCAATGACTGAATCCAAATCCCAAGTATACTGTACTTGTGTTTTCTGTACTGTCCTTTCACTGGCTTTTTAGGTGTAAAGAGCTCTACGTTTCAGTGTTGAGAGTATAATAAATGGCTGTTAGTAAAGTATCATTTTATTAACAAATCACCAAAATTGGAACTGTCCTGGTAAAGGTAATAAAAATAGATTGTCGCACACAGTAACAACCATCTAGTTTGTTGTATTGAAAGTCAAGAAAAATGTATTTTCATAAACTTTATCTCTAACAATATATATCACTTAGGGCATCTTTAAACACAAGTAATGATAATGAGAATTCCTTTAGTTGTAGCTACAGCAGGTAACTTTGGGTTTACATACATATTACTATACGTATAAATTCTAGCATGATGACATACAACATTTAATCCTATCCAAATATTTGAGGAAAATGAGAATATACCGATGACTTATGCAGAATTATGAAAGATAGAGTGATTAATAAAGTTTACGTCTATAAAACCTTTCTTCTGGAGAAGGATTACTTTCTACACATAGTTTGGGGGGGCTGAATTCTGACCGACTGGTAATCTGGAAAAAATATAAATATATACATATCCAAGCTGTAACTAAAATTTAATTCAGATCATACAAAGAAAAAAAAAAAATCTAATATTGTCTTTGTCACTACTTATTGTTTCTTCATCCTTCTACAATAACTAATCTACACAGAAGAGAAATGAGAAAAAACTACTACTCAATTAAGAATGATATATTCAAGCTTTATTTGGTCTGCGGAAAAAGAAAATTACCACGTGTCCTTGCCTGACTTTACTGATAAATCTGCTCATTGCCAAATTCAATAATTAAGTTTTCCTTTACTTTCAACAGTTACAATCATACTTAAAAGATAGAGACACAATTCTTTGTCATATAAAAATCTACAAAATTAATATACCCTACTTAGTATAACAACGTTGATTAAGCAAAAAAGTTACAAGATTTTGCAATATGATTCAGCATATAATTAGGACCTAGAAGTTCTAAAACCAAAGTAGATGGTACTGGAGAAAGTAATCCCACAAAGCAAATAGTACTTGGGGAAGAAATTGCACTACTATTCAAAACTTTTGCTATTAGCAAATATATAATTGGAATCATTGGCTAGCCAGGCAAAATAAATAATACTACTGGTCCAAGGAGATGGAAAAATTTCAACAAATACCTTGTTTTACTGAAGTATTAATATAATATTGAAATATTTGCCTAATATGAAAAAACAAAGGAAAGTTAGAAAAAAATATGTGCCTACTTATTTAACCATACCTGATTACAGTGACTATTTGGTGGCCAAATCTCTTGTGGTTCCCGGTGATCCACCCAGTCTCTCACACAAGCTGCATTACCATCCCTTCCTGTACATGAGTGTAAGCAACCAATAAACAATTGATACATAAAGCCCTATGAGAAAAAAATGAAACTATTTTTTTCACACCCCATTTAATCTTTTTCATGCTAAATCACTCATTCTTGGTAAACCCTAGATATTAACTCATTGGATACAGATGACATGGCCATGATGTCATACAAATAAATTGGCTGACAGCCAGGTGAAGGGAATGTACCTTCAATTAAAAAATTTGGCTGAGGGCCAGGGTGATGGGAATGTGCCATCATGAAAAATTCTGCTGAGAGCCAGGGTGAAAGGGATCACCCATCATATATGCCCAATGATCTTGGAGGAGTATTAGACTCAGTGGGCATTTAGGAAGGGGGTCTTGCAATATTTCCACAAGTAAATGAGGGTGAAATATACCATCTGTGAGCCATGGCTGGAAGAGCACAGGCTCCAAGGAGGATACTTTTTCCATACTCAGGATCCTATTCCTGCCCACCATGACCACCAGTGCAAGATGTGTTACAGAAAATTGAATAATACAAAATTATAAAAAAAGGACATAATACTATATTACTTATTGCCACTGTGACTGGGTAGAGTTGTAGATTACCTTCAGACATAATATGGTATCCGCTCAAGGAAATCAGTTTATTACCATCTTGATACAGCATAAGATGATAAGTACAGACATTGGAAAATGGGGAAAAAAAAAAAAAAAAAAACTGCAAAGTACTCAAGTAAGATTTTTTTTTTTTTGTCCATGTGCAGACAGTGGGGAAACCAGATCCAATATGTTAGTATAAAGATAAAATTACTAATATTACCTACTTTATTTAAAAAACAAACTTCCGTTTTAAAAATCAAGACTGGATTTTTTTACCTATAGAATTTCGTAAGGTATTTTACCATCCTGCTTTCATAGGCTTGAGGATCATAAATACTATTCTATGAGCTTTAATATAAAACTGCCCCTCCCTAGTAATATACCTAGATACATTTTTCTTCCAATGAAACACATTTCTTTTAATACAATGTGCATAAACATGTTTACTTCATTTTAAATATAAGCATCAACTATTGTGGACTGTCAATACTTTGTAATGTTATTTCATAGTTCTCTTTAATTTCAAGTTTTTATTATTACACAGTACAGTAAAGCCCCTCATTTGATGAATGATTATTACTGAAAAAACTCAAGTGTGAATTAGCCATATGTGAAAAATGAATAATAAAGCCAAAAAGCAAAATTCTAGTCAGTTCTGGCGAAGCAGATTTTCCACACTATTCTGCATGTTTTCTATAAAAAAAAAGCTAATGAAAATCTTGTTTGAGTCATAATCTAATGATAAAATGCAATGTACAGTAGCAATTGCTTAAGGTTGCCAAATACAAATAAGCCATATGCAATGCTTGCTTGCACACAACAGACACTAATAGTCATATGCTTTAAAGGAATTGTGGAATCCACTCTTCGAAGTACAATATCCCCTACTAGAGAATAATATCACAAAAAATCAACTGGTATAGCAAAATAAGGCTAGAGGATAAGAATGTTGTATTTTTGAAACCGACAGTTCTAAAGTTATGTCAAAACTTCCTACAATTGTGAAAAATCTAGCATAAGAAAATTGTGTCAAGAAGTGATTTGCATAAGTACCCAACTCCATGGCATAAAAATTTACTCAACAGTCTAAGTTGCAATGACTGCGTGCCCATGGGGAAGATTGATAAAACAACTAGAGACACATTCTGTGTACTCAGCAAGATAAGAGCTGAAACTCTGAAGTCATGAGGAGTGTTTTCCACAATCTTTTCGCTTTATTTGTGGTATTACCATTCATGTCTGCAGATTATTCTTGCACTGACAATTGTAATTTTTAGTCCTCTGCAACATTTTCATGCTCAATTTTGCTGACCTTAATGCATCAACAACATAAAGAGTAACACAATAAAGTAAGTACCAAGAGCATTTAAATGTAAATTTTTCCCCTCTTAAATTAGGTTGATTTAAAAAATTCCTGGTTTCTCATCAGAGCTTTCTCAAAATTCAAATGCAGCACACCTTTTTTTATTACTATTATTATTGTTTCATCGAGGCCAAAATAGGATTACTTTTCACAGGCAATGCCAATAAAATGGACATCTCTGCATGTACAAAAATGTAATTTTAGAATTTTAAACGAAAAAAAAAAGTAATAATTGGTAGATACATAGTGCATTTGAGTTTTTTGATAGTTTTACAGCTTAAGAACAGATTCCATCAGTGGTGACTTCTCAGGGCAATACACACTGGTGCCACTGGTACATACTTTCCATTTTAGTGACTAACAAAGATAAAAAGGTAAATTGAAACATGTTGCTGTTCAGACAGATATACTTTTAAGGCTCTAAGTGGCAGCCATTTTGGTCGTTTACAAACGGTCTGCAAGGTGAAGTGAACTATTTCCAACTCTCGCCGTTTACCACACAATACTTCGCAAAATGTTCTGTCAGGTTGTGTTTTGCACAAGTGAATATGAAGACATTTTGTAAACGACAGGCTCTTTTAATGCAGCAGCGATTTTCATATGGGGGCGCTGATGAGAAACCAGTTTTTAATAGGCATTACCAAACATTTTGTAAAATCTAGCTGTCTCTGACCAATATATGGAAAATCATAACTGTGTAATGCATGTTTCTTGCCTGCTGGGTGAGGGTGGGGATGCTGAAGTCTTGTTACCTCCTGTGAACTTGAATTCTGGCTACTGCCTTCGCTGCATGGCTCATCTCCACAAATGCTGGAAAATCTCTTCTGTATGTATCATAAAGCTTACACTTTTTCAAGTTAAATACAAAATTGTGTTTAAAACTATAAAGAAAATCTGAATACTTACTTTGACTTTAAATCATAATTAAATCCTGTTAATGGATAAGGGGCTCCCTCTGGAACATATTGTCTTCTACTATTGTAAGTACTCCCATACTGGTAATCCCCCTGAAATGGCCATGCCCCTTCACTATTTTTACAACATGCATGACTTTGAGTATGCATAAATGGGGGCCTTCCACTGCCCTGTCTATGATCATTCATTGTGGAAAAAACAGACTCCTTGGGCTGAGTCATGTTTCTGAGTGTTGGATCCCCTGGAGGATGGTCAGTAAGGAACCTATGATCCAGTTTACTGTGGGCCATACTTACAGTTGAAGGAATATGCCTTTGATATATATCCTGTATTTGTGACATTGGTTGCATGACAGGCTTGTTTAGAACTGAACTGGATGCATATTTATCACTTGAAATAACATTGAAATGAGAATCATCTGGATGAGAAAGAGAAAATGAATTTAATGAAAAGTGTGGTACAGATGAATTGCAGATTGAATGACTAGGTGCAATTCTCATTTTTTGAACTAAGGCATCTGGTGGATAACAAAACCGGTCCACAATGGCTGAATTATCGGATTCAAATTTTGCTTGTTCAGCAGATATTCTGCTTCCAGTATTTGTCATACACTTCCTACCGTTACACCCTTCTCTGATCTTACAAATCTCTCCTTCATTAATCTTGCCATCCCCTAACTCATCTTGTCTTGTGTCCAGAAAATAACAATTATTACTATTTTTACTTCTCCAGTATTCATCTGTCCTGCTCATACGAACATTAGAATCTAAAGACTTTTGTCTTTGTCCATTCTTTGACAATACTTGCATGAAGTAGTCTACTGAAGAGGATGGGGATTCATAACCTGTATTCACACAATGATCTTTCCTTGGCTGTTCCTTTGACTGTTCTTCATATCGCTGTAAGAAGTTTATAGGATTAACTACTACAGTCTTAGGACAACTGGCACTCATAGCTCTGTGAAATTTTGGTGTTCTTATACCTCTTCCCTTAGCATGGCATTGTGATGTAATGTCAGTTATTGTCTCTAAATTTGCAGAGACATCTTTATGTTCCTTTGCTTGAGCAAAACCACTACACTCCATTCTATCTTTATTTATATTTTCTTGTTCAAGAGAAATTTCTCCTGTTCCACTAATAAGCATACTGTCTTTCAGTCTATCTGAATTTGTAAGATCCAACTTATTTTCATACTGCTTTAGTAAAGCCCTTGGACTAATGATAGTTTTTTCAGTGTTTAATGTAACATCCAGAACCGAGTGTTCTTTTGATTCTATAGCACTTGTCTGTGGCAGTCTTATATCGGAAGTATGCCTTGCTTGCAAGTAATCCCTTGATGTAGGAGTTCTCAATGATCCTTCATCAGCCTTCTTGCACTTGTTCTTGGGCTTTGGGTCAACTGCAAGAGAAAAAGATTTTTTTTTATTATATCAAATATTTATACAACAAAACAGCATAGAAACACAAACATATAAAAAATATGTACATCTAAATCATACATGCAATTAAGAAATGGCACATACACACCCTAAAAATGCTATAAATATGATAATTAGGCTTCGTAATACGAAAATAGGCCGTGGGCAACATCTCACACGCCTTGGTAAGTTTGCACATGTAAAGGCATGCAGTATCTGTGTTTTCATTTGCTGACTTCAATTTCCTGTTTTTTTTTAAAGCTCAGTAATAAATTTCCACGTACAAACTTCAAGGCTTTTGAAATTTCAAAAAATGTACTGCAGAAACATTTGAAAAAATTACCTTTTCATGTGCATGACATTTCACAGTTTTGGGTTATGATGTACATGCTTGATATTACGAAGACTAATTACGACAAAGTACAACTTTTTGTTTGCAAACCACTGCATTACACAGAACTTCAAAAGAATTGTCCAATGTCAAGCTGCATTCACTGTAACTATTAAAGCAAAATCATTACCTTTACCTTTGCCATTCATGTGATGCCTCTCCACAAGCTTACTAAAGGCAGCTGATATGACACTTGGTGGATGACTCTGCCTTCCTTCCTCAAGTGTGTACCTTCAAGAAAAAGGTAGGTAAAAATAAAAAATAATTACAATAACTCTAAATGAACCCTGAAAGGAAAAGCCATCTCCATTCTGATGTGGCACAACAGTATACTAAATAATCATTCTCCCCTAATTAAAATAAATAAAGTAAATAAAAATAAATTCATTAATTAAAAATAAATAAATAACATTAATCAGTCAATTCATCAATTAATAAAAATGGAATGGACATATAAAAAAATATCATGAAATGATGCTTTTTCCATAACTTAACTCCTGAATTGTAGCCACTACCTTGACCTCACTACGTTGTAATTCAATTCATAACTTTCATTAGTAAAGTTGTTCCCCTCCTGAGAATATTTATTGACATAACCCAGTAGTTCTAAAACTTTAGTGCTAAGAAATAAGGATGTTCAAAGCACAAAGCAATTGATAAAAAAAAGACACATATGGATGGGCTTATATTACTTGGACACAAACAAATCAAGTGTTTATGTCATTGAAGAAAACATCTTTGCTTACCTCCATATGCTATGCATTTTCTTTACCACTGCCACATTTAATTCTGAAATCATAAATCAATCATCATTTCTATTATATTTTTTCTTAAAAGAAGAAATTTGAAAATAATAAAATCACAGTGAATGGTCATAACAGTAAATCCAAAGAACAAAGTAACTTCCATCCTTCTTTTCTACCTACTTCTAACTCTGCCTAATTTCTTTGCTGCTTCATCTAGACTCTCCATTATAGCCTCTGTTAATATTTCACACTGCATCTCCTGTAAAATTATCCAGTTTTGAAACTTTCTAAAGAACTGTAGATGCTCACATGTTCTGAAAGTCTGATTTTACTTGAACATCTTTATCTTCTTTGGAGGATAAATTATTTGAGATTTTAAAAAGTGTATAAGAAATGGAATGCTATTATTTGTTTTAGTGTGATGAAATGTATGAAAATAGTATCAGAAATATATACTTTTAACATGAAAGGCACAAATAATAAACTACTTTGTCAGCTATCATGAAATGCACAGAAATATATATACCATATATATTTTTCATAAAAGTAACCTTCATACCTCCTCTTCAGCTGTAGACACTTCAACAGTTGACACCTTATCCTCCACTGGCTTACTAGGAATCTCTGAAAGCAAAGAAATTATTACAAAAAAAATTGTTTTATGTGCATACAATCATGTTTTATACTTATAAGACAAAATCATGAGAGGATTGCATAGTACAAATATTATAAATATTTTCATAATTTTCGATACAGATAACCACTGTCAACACAAAATATATCTATACATTCTGAATTTATCATTTAAACCAAAATATCCCATCCCTACGACCCCTAACCTCCTCTTCACACAGGGGAATATAAAAGTTTTATTTTGTTGCAATCTTGGCCCACACCCTGCATACAGAGCACAATAGCTAAACTGGACCATGTCATATCCTAGAGCTATGTCCCAGTTAGTTAACATGCAAGTACATCACATATCCCACAGCTGAGTCCTCTCTGGTTGACAGTGGACATGAAGCAACTCTTGCACTGGACTGCTACACAGTGTTCCCCAGATTTCTTGGCACACTCCCAGCCTACATAATACCAGGGTTCTAAGACATTCTGGATACTCCACAGTGAGTAGGAAGAAAGTCTGATCAACCATGGATGTTAACAAACTGTAGAACTCCAGACATAACACTACTTCACTTGCAGTATCCACCAATCATAGCGATATCTCATAACCCACTCACAACAATATAAGAGATAAAATAAAGTAGTAGCCAAAATATCTATTATATGTATAATTTACAAATTGTTTTCATGGCAGTCTTTAAATGACTGTAATTCTACGTTTGAAATATTTAATGTATTCACAGGATACAGTGAATACATTAATGCAACAAATAAAATTCGATTTTCTTCATGATTTTGCCCTAAATTTAAAAGTATCTGAAACATACTTCTAAATATAAATATTCCAATATCATGACAGCTGACCTTTCTCAGAAACTGGGTTACCACGCTTAGAACCTGATTTTTTTCTCTTCTTTGTTTGTTTCTCTTTATTTTCCTCACATGGTGGATTTCTAGGTCTCTGAAA
>NC_091585.1:10568172-10578193 GCF_042767895.1 Penaeus vannamei
TAACTATTATTATCATTATCTTTATTATCTCCGCCAAGGAGGTTATGTTTACGCAAGTCACCCGTGAGAAGAGGTGATTATAATGTAATTCTTCGTGTGAAGATTTTTACTGCATCAGTGACCCTACTGCATACATACACACACACATACACACACACACACACACACACACACACACACACACACACACACACACACACACACACACACACATATATATATATATATATATATATATATATATATATATATATATATATATATGTGTGTGTGTGTGTGTGTGTGTGTGTGTGTGTATATATATATATATATATATATATATATATATATATATATATATATATATATATATATATATATATATATATATATATATGGTTGGATTGTAGAGCAGGTGGAATGAAAGGGGTCTTGGCTGGAGTGTCTATTGGGGAAGGTGTATGTGAAAACCCGGTGCTGAGGGTGGAGTTGACTGTGTAGTGAGACCGTCGTCTGCTGTCAGCTCTCCTCTTGTTCTGCCTCTGCTGCCTGACAAGACGTCCTATTATGCAGCTATTCCTTGCAAGGGCCTCTGCCTGTTTAGGCCGTAGAAGTGTAAAAGAGAAAGTAGAGTAAGCACCTGCGTCCGCTGAAGGAGGAAGACTGCTGCCGGGCCTAGTGCCAAAGAGGCAATCACCTCGCCTTGAGCATATTTTGACAATATATATATGTAGATATATAAGTATATATATGTATATATATAAGTATAGATATGTATATATAAAAGTATATATATATCTATATATATAAGTATATATATGCATATATACATACATTTATACACATTCATATGTAGATGCAATGGAGGATGTATTGCACTTTGAATATAATTGTTACCTTTACCAATACTTGCACAAAATCGTTAATCATTTACCTCGATATTTACGCAATACGTTACTCCCTCGCAAAAGCAATTACCATCACTCTTTCGATATTTAAAAAATAAGTATGATATATTTTTCATCGAAATTTAAAGGGAATTTTGATCTTTGTAGAACTGTTCAGTTAATGTCAGGAGTTACGTAACAGAATGAACTTAATGAAACAAGATCCATTTTTTCTTTTCACTTATGCAATGCAATCAGGTTACAAATTTTAGTACATTATCCTTCTAACACAATACATAGGTAAATTAAGAAATTCAGCCAATTTTTGACCCTGAACATTAAAAAAAAAACTTTTAAGGCACTGCCTCAGAGGAAGTTGTCAGAAATTAATCCGAACCCTGTAATGACTGTGGGGACAATATGGCATCGTTATCTCAAATCCGAAAACCAAATTTTCAAGTATTTCACTTCTTTCTTCCCAAGTATTCATACAGAGTAATGGCAGGAAAAGGAATGAAAATATAGACAACCTTCCTTTTAGAGGCGCGAATGAAGAATAACAAAATCGTATGATGAACAGTGTGTGTCATATGTGTGCCTGGCTGTCAAGAGGCAGCAAGCAAATCCTGCATGATTCCTCTATAGATACACACCATCTTTCCAGTGCGTTGTGACACTGATGTAGATCCCGGGCACAAAATCACGCCAGTTTCAGATAAGATATTTGGCAATGTGAAGAAATGATGATACAAATTGTATGTTCGAATTTAACTTTTAAAATTCCTCAAACCCATAGTCACTAATCACTATGATAAAGTGATACCTTGATAAATGATGTTTTCTTCTAAAATAGTTGACAAAGCCATAAGCAGGAGCGCTTTACCCTTCCCATCACATGGTTAGGTCGGAGCATGATTATACACTGGTCACTGAAAAGAATTGACAAAGACCTTCTCCTTCTCCTCAATTACACCTTGCTGCATTTTGCCATATTGTTTAAAAAACGCAAATTTATTTATCAAATTATTCATTTTTTTAGATGTATTTGAATTTGCTCTTTAAGAATATAGGCAAAGTCGCAGGAGGTATCAAGTTCCTGACCGTCGGAAAATGAAGGGCCGAAAAGGTGAGGAGAAGCCAATGTCTCCTACTCCAGTTTTGGGACACACCGAAGCAAATTATCCTTATTACAACAAGGAGGTCCATTCATCATGGAGGCAGCTACGTACCGCAGAGTATTGAGGCTGACCCGCGTTAAAACTTGAAGAGCTGTGAAGGTGCGTCCTTTAATACAAAAGAAAACTAGACATTGAACCAGCAGCAAAGCGCATGCGCCCACACACGCTATCATCGTCATATGAACTAGTCATCTATTCGCTATGGAAACGATAGACGCGAGCCGTAAAGCTGAAATGTTGAAATTTATCGCCGCATCAGACTGCGAATTCGTGCTTTTAGTCGCTAGCTTTCAACCAGCGAATTCACAAGCGAATTAAGAAGCTTGTTCAAGGCGAATAAAAGCAGCGATGTTTAAGCGACACTTTACACTGACTAGAAACTTTCCATTATTACACTTGGAATGAACTTGTAATCTTGCTTCTGTAAGTGTATATCTACATCTATATCTATCCATCTCTCTCTCTCTCTCTCTCTCTCTCTCTCTCTCTCTCTCTCTCTCTCTCTCTCTCTCTCTCTCTCTCTCTCTATATATATATATATATATATATATGTGTGTGTGTTTGTGTGTGTGTGTGTGGGTGTGTGTGTATGTGTGTGTGCGTAATATATATATATACATCACACACACACACACACACACACACACACACACACACACACACACACACACACACACACACACATATATATATATATATATATATATATATATATATATATATATATATATATATATATATATATATACTAGGAGTGGCATCTCAGCCCTTGTTGTAAAAGCGTCACTCAACTCTTCTAAAGATGTTTTGGGTCCTTCTTATTGGTGCCTCTTTGGCCCTTAAAAGATGGCGCTTCGTCCTTTCCAAATGTGCTCCTCTGACTCTCCCAAAGGACTCACGCCGTTCTTCCAATGGTACCCCTTCTTCTGTTCCACTGGTGCCCCTCCCACTCCTGCAAAGGTGCTTATGCAGCCTTTGCAGTGGTGTTACTTGAGCCTTTCCAACGGTGCCCATCACCCTTTCCAGTGGCACTCCTTGGGCACTACCACTGGTGCTCCTGGGTCTCTCCAGTGGTGCTCCTGGGTCTCTCCAGTGGTGCTCCTGGGTCTCTCCAGTGGTGCTCCTGGGTCTCTCCAGTGGTGCTCCTGGGTCTCTCCAGTGGTGCTCCTGGGTCTCTCCAGTGGTGCCCTCGCCCATTCGAAAACTGCTCGTTCGGCCTTTCCAATGGTTCCCTCGGCTCTTGCTGAGGTGCCCCTTCAGCTCTTCCACTGGTGCCCTGAAGTTTCCCAGAAGTGCACATCGTTCTTTTATGAGTGCTTATTCTTTTAAAAGATGCCCATTCTGATGTGGAAAGGTATTAATGAGAACGAATATCTTCACAATACAAAAGATGTTTTTAACCGGTTTCGATTATATCTTCGTTATGTATTTCTGACGAAGATATAATCGAAACTGTAACTGTGATATCTGCAGTGGTAGGCATCGATACACAGAATTATCCAAGGCGATACCGATACATCGATACTTGAAAATTGGCCAAAGCAATTCCGATGCACCGATTCTTCGTAGATAGTTGTATCGACATCGATACCTATACATGTATCACCGATGCTCTATTGTTACAAGTTATCGCATTGTTTGGGATGTTTGGTTCACTGCAAACGATGATTGCAGCAGAAAAGTATATTTCAAACTTGTGTATCAGACGGAGATACTTTTATGTGATATAGATTATCAAATGATTTCATCAGAAAAAAATACCGATGACTTCTACACCACAGTAACAATAACTACACTTGCAGCTGAGAGGTGTCTTCATGACACTCAGTGAATGAATTAAAATGTTGAAAATCCGTTCCTTCATGACAAAGGAAAAGAAGTGATGGTGTCCTGCATCGTTCACACTTCTTGAGCGAGAGAGAGAGAGAGATAATGAGAAAGAGAGAGGGAGAGGGAGAGGGAGAGGGAGAGGGAGAGGTTGAGGGAGAGGGAGAGGGAGAGGGAGAGGGAGAGGGAGAGGGAGAGGGAGAGGGAGAGGGAGAGGTTGAGGGAGAGGGAGAGGGAGAGGGAGAGGGAGAGAGAGAGAGAGAGAGAGAGAGAGAGAGAGAGAGAGAGAGAGAGAGAGAGAGAGAGAGAGAGAGAGAGAGAGAGAGAGAGAGAGAATGAGAAAGAGAGAGAGAGAGAGAGATAAGTAAATATGCATATAGATAATGATGATAATAATTTAGTTCTATTCCATTTGTTACAATGGTTATTCTCAGTGTGATAGCCTCTCTACTTCATTTTGCCTTTGAATTACCCCCTTTGTGCAAGTAATGGTCGGGGTTACTATTCACAGGCGGTGTAAGACCTGAAAGCGGGTCAGCAAGATTGCAAGACGAGACCACTACCACTGCGTCACACACACACACACACACACACACACACACACACACACACACACACACACACACACACACACACACACACACACACACACACACACACACATACACGCACGCACAGATTATCAATGAACCGTTTTTTTCGATTTGTGATAGGTATTCTATACTAGACAGATATTCATAAATATCAGCTATTAATTTAAATTGGTCATGTAAATGTACCAATGTATTGATTTTTTCGCTACATCTTGAGAAAAATACCCTAGCGATACCGATAGAATGTTATTGAGTAACTAAGCGATACCGATACCAATGCAAAAGTATCGACCGATATGTATTGGCGATACATATATCGCGATACTAGCCATTTGTTTTCTTTTCAGATTACCGGTATCGGTATTCTGGTCTGAACGAAAATTTATAAAACTAAAAGAACGGCGAAGGCCAATGTCCTCAGAGATATAACTATAAGTTTATAACTTTATGAATGGAAATTAATTATAGATATTTTTGTTTAAGCATTGATATACATTATTAGCTTATAGTTTTGATTTTGTTTTTACTAACGATTATATTACGACTATTTTTTATGTCGACAAAATCGTTCGTGTAACCTTTCAGAGCGTTCTTCTAAATCCTCAAACATTCAGCCGGATTTCCTGACTGACAAGTACACACGCCGCAGAGTAGGCATTACTAATTTTGTCATTATTTTACTAATGATTTAACCCTTTGTGCCATAGGTTACTCAGTGATTTACAAATGATAAAGCGGCATTTGTTACTAAAAGATACGCTTCGTCAGTACTGTTTTTACTTGATGGTAGATTATAATATTTACTGCAAGAGCAATCCGATCAGGATTGATATTTGGTTATTTATTATCTTTTAACAGTATCTTTCATTCAAAGCTGACCTACTATTGCAAGGGTATGGACTCCGTTTATTAAGTAGGGTATGGAATAGTCCAAGGAAATTATTAATAAACAAAGTGCAGTGCAGGCTAGTGCACAGGGGCTGCCAACTCCCGGCTCTTAGCCAGGCCACCGTATTTTGTGTAGTACTCTTCAGTGTGTCATGTTATAAAAGTGTAAACTTCCTTAGGAAATTTCAAATACAAAGGTTATTTAAAACTATGTATAATATAGCTTATAGTATAAGTATTGAGTGTCATGATGACCTCTTTGCCTTTAGTCTGACAGAAGTTGAAGGACATCTCATGGGTGTCATTGTTCTGGCAAGATACGGCTAGGTCTACTGCAGATGTTCTGAATGAATTCAAGCGTCTTGTTGGTTTCCAAGAGACGTATTTTATTGTGCATAGTTAGTGTGAGAGGAAGCAGTCTTGACCGATAACTGAAATATAACATGAACTATAAATGGTTGTTATTTATGAAAAAGGTAAAGTTGATATTTCAACTAGCGGTAGAGATTGAAGAGACCGGCATGCGTAGATAGAGCAAAATGGACACCGCCATCTTATAGAGCGAAAGAAATAGAGTGGGATAGAATGTAGTATAAGATGCAGAGGCCTTATATTTACCGTTAAATGAAAAAAAAACGCGCGCAGAGACTAAGTCCAATACACGCTTCCACAGCCAGAGCTCATAATGTCACGTATTTTATAAGTTGGCACAAAATGCTAATAAAAGGGGTATACAGGGGTCTCCCCCCTGTCTAGGAGGGGTTAGGTTTGGATTTCTGGATTTGCAGGATACCCTGGTACATCATCTCTGGAGGGTGCATCGCTCTTGGACAATTACATAGTATGCTGGCAGGGTGTTTAGGGTGATCCCATAAACTTTCCCCTTGCATAGTGCTTAAATGGTAAGCTCAGTCATACAACTTAGATTGTTGAATAGACTTAGTGATGTGGCTTTGGGGACTTAGTTTCTAGTGAGTGCATTTGTACAGTAAAGCATTACCAAAATGTTAAGCAAACTTCAAGACCCTGCCCTGCATTTGCTTCAATCCAAACTCAGGGAAAACTAGTTCATTCACTGATTTAAAGATTATTTCAGCCTCCCAGAGCTGGTATGCCCATTTTTTTTTGTCATCATCTTTTTTCTTTTCTAATCAGCATTTTTTAGAGCATAGGTAATTCTTACAATATAGACAAACTTGCCAGAGACTCCCCAACTCCATGTCACAAAATTGATTTATTAATCTAAGATGCTCTGACTGGATATGGGGAGGGTCGATGAAGAGCTCTGTCTTCATTGCCTTGGTATGCATGACAAGATAGAGCTTAAACTTGGGAGCACCAAGTGTACTCGGTTTGAGAGCGACGCTTCCTGTGATCTTTTGCCTTTATTTGTGGTGTTACTGTTTGTATCTGCAGATTTTTTTTTGTACAGATGACAGCTTGTTATTGTTCGCCAAAAGAAAATAACTTTCATTTGCCTTAACTTCATGCATCCATACTGTAAAGATTGACCAAATGTAGAAACAGTAAAGGATCCTTTGTAAAATCTATCATGTGGGATACTTTTTTTTTTTCACTTGGCAATATAATGAAATGCTCATGTGAAGGCAAGGATTGTTATGCAACAATAATGGAAATACTCAAAATGGTAGACTATTTTAGTGATATACTATCAAATAAGGAACCAGTCTTCCTTGAATTCATGGTGGAAGTTTTTTGGCCTGTGCTGAAGTGTGAAAGGTGTGGAGGCCATGGCGATTATGAGACTTTGTCAACAGTGGATATGGTGATGGGTACAAGAATAACCTTTTCAAAGAAAACTGATGGGAATAAAAGTAAAACAAATTGAGTAGTATTAAAAAGCTGGCAGTTGTTATCAAGAGTGAAACACCATCCAGAGATTAAGTTCCAAAACCAGGGTATCATGTGAACCCAAATACTCAACATAACCTTTCCTACCTTCTACTTATTCCCTAGACAGGGGGGGTAACCCCCCCTGTATCCCCCATTTATTAGCACTTCATGCCAACCTATAGAAAAGGGACATTAAGAACTGTCTGTGAAGGTGTTGAAGTACTTAGTCTCTGATCTGTGCTATGCAGCAGACATTTTCATCATTTACCGGTAAATATGAGGCAGCTGCAGCTTAAACTATGTTGTTTCTTATTCTACTACTTACTCTCTATAAGATGGCATTGTCCATTTCCTTCTGTGTCTGCCCATCGCTCTCTGTAACCTTTACTAAAAAGCCTTTTTATATTTTATCTTTCTTGGAAGGCTGAAGTGTGTGATTATGAATTCTTTTCCTCAGGATGACTGAAGTTATTGGCATCACCCCCCTGCCAGGTGTGGAGTATCCACTGAATGTTCAGTACTGTGGCAACTGCACCATGCCAGTTGAGGTATGTATTGACATTTTTTCCTGCTTTTATTTACCTTCCTTTGGACATAGCTTTTCCTGCAAGCAGTTAGTGGAGATAGTAAACCTAGTCCTATTTCCTGTGTACTTTCATTAATTTCCTTATCAATAGGCAGAAAAATACAAATATATAAATGTTGCTAAACTGAAATTAAAAAGCATAATATATTTTACAGCAATATATTTGCAATGAGATGATTAAACACTCTCTCACTCACCCCCCTCCCTTTCTCTCCCTCCCTCTATCCTCTTTTTTTCCCCCCTTCCTCCCCTGATTCTCTTGCCCTTTCCCATTAACTCCCTTTTTTTCATGTATTTCTCTTTCTATCCATATCTAAAATCTTTGTTTTACTTGAAAATTTGTATTTGTATATATGTATGAAGTACCATTTTGCCTTTTTCACATATGCTGTAACATTTGATGCTTTAAACAAATGGTAAAAATCTGTAAATGAATATTTTTTCCATTGCAGTACTGTGAATATTACCCAGCCTATGACAAATGCAAGCAATGGTTGGAGAAGAATCTTCCAGATATGTTCCAGGAACTCATGGCTGGAGGTAAAATATGGAACAGTCTTTGTCCTTGGTCTGCGAACAATTGATTTGTAAAATGGATGATATGGAGAATTAACTTATTCATACTACTACATAATTTGTGGCTTTTTAAATAGTAATAGGATGTTCTGTCAATCTTGTTATAGCAAGTGCAGCTGGAGAGGATGGTGCTGATGAAGAAAAGAAGAGACAAAAGCGAGGAGGAAAGGGAATTGTGAAGGCCAAGAAGAAGGCAGATGAAGGCCCAAGGAAAGTGGTGGTGTTTGTGGCACCTCGTGGAAAGAAACGTAACACTGTTATTACCGGACTAAAAACCTTTAGTAAGTGCTTTGATTCTTTTTGATTAGGGTTCAAGGCCTCTCCTGTGAAGCAAGAAAAGTTCTTTATGTTGATTTAGCTTTTTTACCTTCACCTGTGCCTTATAAAATCACCCTTTTCAGATATTGACCTAAAGGTAGCAGCTAAATTCTTCGGCACCAAGTTTGCTTGCGGTTCATCAGTAACTGGAGATGATGAAATAGTTGTTCAAGGAGATATTAAGGATGATCTTCTTGATATGATTCCTGAGAAATGGCCTGAGGTAAGTACAGGATTGCTTTTTTATGTTTTCTATGTTTTCTACTTGTCAGATTATTTGTAAAACTGCATCCATAAACTTCTCTCCTTGAGGTGGGCTGTAGCACATTTTAAAAAATTGTCAGTTTTACATTTGCTGCAGGAATAACACACTTCTTTTCTAATTTGAATCTAGTCATACATTCTTTTCTCTTATTTTGTGTGATATTATATAAATTAAGTTTTTAGCAAAACTTGTGCATTTTTACCTCCTACCCACATGTAGGACGGATGGTTCTCTTAAGAATATATAATTGTTTTAATGTCAGATTTATAGAGATATTTTATGGTACTTTTATTAGGGAACAAACATACTGTCTGGTTGACTTCAAAACAGAGGAAACTCATATCAGGTCTTTCAGAAAATGCACAGAGGGAGAAAAACACCTTCTTTTTATGTAACAGATTATTTTTTTAGATTCAGAACTTAATCAACAGTTGAAAGAATCATTAATCTTCAGAACTTTTGGTATTTCTGATTAGTCAGGAGCATTTACGAGAAGATAAAGTAAAACTTGATTTGAAAACAAAGTAAAGATTGTTTTCTTATTTTAATTATTTTTTCAACAGATTGATGAAGAGTGCGTGGAGGATGGTGGAGAACACAAGCGGTAATTTCAGTAAATGTTATAACCTAATGTAAAAGAGACATTTTATGGTTCTATAGCTTATAAATTGGTTCTGAAAATAGCTCAAACATTCGTAAAAAAAAAAAAAAATGTTGCCAATGTTTCATATCACATATAGGTTTTATATTGAACTTGTTAGAATCTTTGATTTCAGTAACAAAATTGTGTCAGAATCTTTGATTTCAGTAACAAAATTGTCAGAATCTTTGATTTCAGTAACAAAATTGTGTTAACCTAAAAAATGAATTGGAAAATTAATGTAATATTTTATCACCCTGAACTCCTCTACAAGTAAACAATTGATATACTCATCTAGATTACACATAATTACTGAGTGTCATGTTTTGATGGTGTAAGATCCTCAAGGCTTAAGATTACAGTTTCTTAGTGCTAAAAATGTATAAAAAGAAACAAAAAATGTGTTTTCTATTGTCTAGGCCCAAGTTAT
>NC_091585.1:10578693-10581193 GCF_042767895.1 Penaeus vannamei
GACACAGCGTTATGTTTACGAAATCAGCTGATTGGCATTTACGGCTTGTGATTGGTCACGATACCCTGAGAGCCGCCTGAAACGGCAGCTGTGATTGGCCAAAGAAGATCCGATGCCTTAAGTGATTTACGGCGCTGCAGGACTTAAGGGAGGGATAAGGCACCTTAAAAAACGTTTGTGCATACGAAGCTAAGTCCGAGATACGGCGCCTATGACGGGCCTTAACTTAGGTCGCCGCAGGACGGTTAACGCCTCCAGCGCGCCTTAACTTAAGGCTCTTTTTTTAGAATCCGGCCCCAGTTCTCCTTCAGACACATAAAAATCCTTCACTTGATCTAATTCCCTTACCTAAACCACTAAAACCCTTTCCCTCATCAACCCCCTTACCCATCTTCAACTTTCCAACATTAGATAGTTGACGCATAGCAACTATCACCTGACATCACCCTTCACTACACATTTCTATAGTGTTATATGACATTAGATGTCTAGTACATTTATTTCGCTTTTAACCATTAACCATTACATTAACACTCTTTAAACTAATCGTTAACTCATTTACCATTTTCACCACAATACTTTACTATAGCGCTATATGACCCTAGATGTCTTGCACATTTATCTGTTTCAACCATTAACCCTTAACCAATAATGCTTGTTGGAAGTCCTCTCAATTTGATCTCTCAGAGTGATTCCCAATGCACCATGTCAATCGCATTCTTGAATTTGGGCGCAAACTCACGACGGCGCTCTACGATGACTCGAAGGGCCGAGATACGGTCTATTGTGGACTTTAAAGGAGTGAATCCAGATCGCTCCGGCCTCTGGTGCCTTAGCAGGTGGTCTCTGATACGTCTCTGAAGGATGTGAGCGAGGATCTTGCCTGGTATACTGAGCAGTGTGACTTCTGCAGTCCTATCAATCCCCCTTCCCCTTCCAGAGATGGATGACCACACCCCTCAACAGTTCAGGAGGAACGGTACCAGACTGCCAGATGACAGCCAGGACAGAATGCAAGCTCCGCGTCATAGGTTTACCACCAGCCTTTAACAGTTCAGCTGGGATGCCGTAGATACCCGTAGCCCAACGCTCCCGCAACGCAACAGGATCCGAGATGATCTGGCTATTAACTTAGTGGACTGCATTCACCTGTGAAGAGGGCTTGTAGTTCAGCTTTCTCAGGGCTTGGTAGGCAGGACAAAGATCATTTACTACGAAATGACTCCCAATAAATAGTTCCTTGTCCCTTCTCAACAGTAACGGACTCCTGCACACCTGAGAACGATCCCCTGTCACGACAAGCTTCCGGTTTCTCATACGAGATAAATTTGTCTTGATCTTGGGCGTTCATCAATCGATTCCTGAGCTGCATCGAGCGTTTCGCGCTTGAAGGTGTCCCACAGAAGTAAGGGGCCGTCAGGTTGCCGAGCAGTGAAATGACCAGAAATTGCCTCGGCAATCCCCCGGGTACATCGCCCTCAGCCTGTCCAGATGAAACACCCTAGGTGGTCATTGGACCGCTACAGAAAATGGTCATATATATATATATATATATATATATATATATATATATATATATATATATATATATATATATATATATATATATATATAAATTAAGTGACTTTTTGGGGGCAAAAAATCATGTTCACATGATCTCTGATACTCAAAGTTTCAGAAAAAAGAAATTTCACTTACTGCAGATCACCTGAGCAGTAGTGTTGTAGCGCTGCCACCACCTGGTTAATCCGTCCAGGAACGAGTCTTATGTGCGTACAGAAAGAGACATGTAGAAGAGGGTGAGATACAATAGAAAGTGTTGATGAAGAAATGCAATCGGACCAATAACTCAAGGATTTCCCTTGTTGGTTAGCGTGGAGGAGGGTGCGTGTCAGTCTATAGATGATAGACTAATAGAAGGTATTTCAGTCAGGTTATTAAGTCTCGACGTGTTAATTCTTCAAAGTAGAAACTCAAAATCGCCAAGAAATATTACTTTCGAAACTTTCTTCGATTTTAGCTTCAAATTTATATATCTTGGATCTTTGTGTCCACCTTCAATTACTTATTTACTTTCCATACTTTATCTTTGCTTGAGTATTCTACTTTATCTTCCAATTATTCTCTTTAAATATTCCGTGGTGAAATATATTTATCACTTGATAGTATGGAAATTTACTGAGGAATACCGTAAAATACATTTGAAATTCTTTGCTTGTATTTCAACATAAAATCTCATAAAGCATAAAACGTAAAATACAAAACATGGTAAACACACACACACAAAAAAAGTAAAATGACAGTAAAAAGAGAATACCAAATAAAAGCGAAATACGCCCAGGACTTAAAATACTTAAAATCCACGATAGAGCACCACCTTATTAGGAATGAGAAAAGCTTAAGGAATCCGTCCAATTGCCTTCTTTAACCGTGTCCTTACGACCGTGATTGAAAATCAGCAAGTTATTATCAACATTTCCCATAAAAATTACCGAGCTAT
>NC_091585.1:10603693-10608693 GCF_042767895.1 Penaeus vannamei
TGTTAAATTACCTGAGATAAATTCGTCGTGTGATTTTAATAATTATAATGATAATGATAATATTGGTAATTGTACATCTAATACTACTACTGCTAATGATTAAATAACAATGATAATAATAATAGTAATGATAATAATAATATTAATAACAATGATGATAATGATGATACAAAACGATAATAGTAGTAATAAAATATTATTAATGATAACAATAATAATGATGAAAATAATGAAAAATAAACATAATATGAATAATGATAATAACGATAATGATAATAGTAATAACAATAATTATAATGATTATAATGGTAATAATAATGATGATGATATTAATAACAATAATGATAATAATAATGACAGCTGTTAAGATTACAGTAGCTTTAACAATCTCAAGAATATTGTTAACTAAAGATGAAAAATATATAACATACACTGAATATATTAATAACATTAATAAAAACAGTATTCATTTAATAAAAAGGATTATGATAAAGAGGATAAAAGTATTTATAAAGATGATAATGATAATAATCTACTAATACCTATGCTGATGATAAAGGCAGAAATAGGAATGATATGATAATGATGATAATAATAATAACCTTAAAACTGATAATAAAAAAAAGTAATTATGATTATAATGGCGGCAGTTGTAATGATAATGATAAAAGGGATAATATAAATTATGATAATGATAAAAGGGATAATATAAATTATGATAATGATAATGATAATGATAATGATGATAGAAATAATGTTTACAGTAATGATGATGATGATGCACTTTATAATGATGATAACTGATATAATACTAATGGTGATAATAATAAGGATGACAGTGATGATGATAATGAGGATAATGATAAGGATAGTATTAATGATGATGTTAATAATAATCATGATAATAATAATAATGATAATAATACTGATAATAATGATAATGATAATGACAATAATAATAATAATGATAATAATAATAATCATAATAGCAATGGTAATAATAATAATAATGATGATGATAATGATAATAATTATGATTATAATAATAATGATAATAATAATGATTATAATAATGATGATAGTAATAATAATTATTATCATCATTATTAATATCATTATTGTTATCATCATTCTAATAACAATGATGATAATGATAATAGTAATGATACTGATCATCATTATCAAAAACAGCAACAGCATACAATGATTATGATAATGATAATGAGGGTAATCAGGATAAAGATAATGATGGTAATAAAGATGATGACGATAATATGAATGATAAAATTATAATAATGATAATAGTATTAACAATAATGATAATAATGATAATAATAACGATGATAATAACGATCATAAATTACTCGAAATAACCAAATCAAGTGTCATGTACAAATCATGGTAACGCAGAATGACACTTGGCACATCTAATCTATAACTGCATTCACTTCTGCTTCTTCCTCCAGACACGAACAGACAAAAGACAGTCAGGCCTTTCATAAGCGCCGCGAAAAGGTTTTTGAATGTCTTAAAAGGTATTCAGTCCTCCAGTCGGTGTAAAGTAACTTCATTATTTGTCTTTTTTTGGCCTTTGTTGCGTGCATTTAGTTTTCTTGGCATTCATTAAAGTTATATTATAGTACATCTGGTAGAAGTATGTCAAGGTGTCATGTATGAAGTATGATAATGTAGGAAGACTACACATGTAATCTATAACTGTAGCTACTTCTTCATTTTCCTTCAAATGCGAATTGACAAAAGAGTCAGGCATTTAATTTTAAAAGACGTTGAGACCGACAGTCTTTGTACAGCAGTTTATCTTCGATTCATTTTCATGTGTATATATATTTTTTCCCTTAATCGCCCTTTCTGAGAAATTAAAATGATATTTGCAAATGAACTATATCAAGGTGTCATGTACAACTCATGATGATGGAGAGAGGCGCTTCACACGTCTGACATGCAATTGCATTTGCTTCTTCATCCTCCATTCAAGACGAAGAGACAAAAGGTAGACATGTTTTTAGTCTGCCATTCACAAAGAGGTTTTGATTGTGTCTTAAAAGGTGTTCAGTCCTTCAGTCTTAGTAAACTAATATCACTGTTTGTCTTCTATTCATTTTTGTTTCATGTATTCCTTTTCCTGGTTTGATTTTTTTCAGATTTTTGTTTTTGTTTTGATTCATGAAATATCGTGGAGTCAGATACTATTGATCAGATGCCGCCACTGTTACCACCTGAATGACCAGCTCTTACCTCCATTCATATAATATTCTCGTACGCTTCGCCGTGCGTATCTCTTTGCACAGCATTTATACAATTATATAACTCTCCTCCTTTTCAATTCTTTGATTATACGCCAATTCGAAATCAAAACAAGAATGCATCCCAGAACCAAACGTTTTTACACGTTATCCAGTTTCTCTTTCCAACAGATGTCTCGGAATCTCGCTCTACAGCTGGCGGCGATCTTGGCAATGGCGACCAACGCGACGGCGATTTCACGGACGACGAGATTTGTCCAAATGGGGAATACCTCCGCTCATGGAGACGTCCTCTCCGTCGTGAGGGTGAATATCTTGCGAAATAGAAAAAAACATAGGGATTGGATTGGTGGAGAGAGAGGAGAGAGGAGAGGGAGAGGGAGAAAGAGAAGGACAGGGATAGGGAGAGGGAGAAGGACAGGGATAGGGAGAGGGAAAGGGAGAGGGAGAGGGAAAGGGAGAGGGAGAGGGAGAGGGAGGAGAAGAAGGAAGGGGAGAGGGAGAGGGATAAGGAGGGGGAGAGGGAGGGGGAGAAGGAGAGGAAGAGGAAGAGGAACAGGAACAGGAAGAAGGAGAGGTAGAGGGAAAGGGAGGGGGAGAGGGAGAAGAAGGATAAGGAAAGGGCGAGGAAGAGGGAGACATAGATAAATAGATAGATTGATAGTTATATGAATAGATACATAAATAGATATATAGATAGCTATAAATAGGTATATATACAGACATAGCTAGTTGGAGAGAAAAAAAGGAGAAATAGGAGCATAGAGATGGACCAACCAACAAACAAAACGAAAGAGAAGGAACGGGAGAAGACCATATTCCAGACAGCTGATGCATTCCTCAGGTCGGGAGCAACGTGCAGTGTGGGTCGACCTGTTCTCGGCCTTCTTGTGTGGGCTACTTCCTTGAGGTCATGGAAGACGGTCTCCTGTGCACCGCCTTCTCCTCGGTTGCCAACTTGACCGACCATAACGGCACAAATTTCTACTGTGCAGGTGATTTGTATAATGCATTGGTGTATTTGTTTAAAGGCACAGGTACCTGACCACATACAGTGCATGCGAAAAAAATAAAGGAAAGATAGATGGGTAAATCTAATTAGGTTTGTGTGTGTGTGTGTGTGTGTGTGTGTGTGTGTGTGTTGTGTGTGTGTGTGTGTGTGTGTGTGTGTGTGTGTTTGAGTGAGTGTGTATGCGTGCGTGCGTGAGAGTGTGTGTTTATTACTTTCAAAATAAGATTTGATTAGTCATGGAACATGTTTAGATAATGATAAGGCATTCATTGTCACTAGAAAATCTACTAGCTGATGACAAAAATCATCAAAAAGCCACTTGGCAAGCTAACTTCTTAAAACCGGTAAAATGTACCAGGCATCTAAATCATCATGCATATCGGAAAGACTCAAGAAGGAGTTCTGATTTAATGAGAAAAGGGAAGGACCGAGCAGATCATAAGAGCGATTTGTGGTGAAAGGTAAAAGCAATAAAATCCGAACTGTCTGCCTGCCTAGACTGCTACGGGAAGGGCGAGAGGTGCAGCAGCGACGACCAGTGCACGACCCTGACCGAATGTTCTCGCTGCGACCCCGACTCCCTCACCTGCCAGTGCCAGTCGTGGTGCCAGGACGAGGGACTAAAATGCGTGCCCCGTAAGTGCCTCTCGCGCTCATGGTACAGTCCTTAGTTGTGTCAAGGTTATAGCTTCCTTGGTTATGTTGGGGTTATTCTGTCAAAAGTGTCTCAGGTTATGGTTTTCTTGTTCATGTCGCGTTCACTATGTACCTTGTTTAATGTACCTCCATTATTTGTTTGCTGATTATATATACAACTTGTTTATTATATTCAGTTTATTGATTTGTTTGTCATCTCTAATCAACTCTCAATGATTTTGATCAAGGGTTTTCAAACTCTTTAACGTGGGCGATTTATGGGTAATAAATAGGCAGTTGTTCATTATTGCTTATGATCTCTTTAATGTATTCCAAAGTGGGCGACGACAAAAAAGTGACACGTTTTTACCTCACATACTTGGGCATTCATTTCCATTGAAGAAGAACGCGACGCTCAGATGGTCTAGGACAGAGGAGATAAGCGCCGCTCTCTCGTTCCTCCCGCCAGGACCCGTGGCCATCGGCGGGGCGTGCCAGCTGGACGAGCAGTGCCTCGCGCTCGTCGAGAACGCGCACTGCAGCGGAGGCGTCTGCGCCTGCGCGCCCGACTTCATCCAGGAGGGCCTCTTGTGCAGATTCGGTGAGCTGGGATATGGGGCTCGTCTTGGGATGGAAGTGGCCGTGCGGGGGAATGATGATAACACACACACACATACATATATGTATATATCTATATCTATCTATCTATATTATGTATATGTACATATATATATTCATATATGTGTACATATATATATATATATACATATATATATATACATACATACATACATATATATATATGTATATATACATACATATGAATGTATATATATATATATATATATATATATATATATATATATATATATATATAAGAACATATATATTCATATATATATATTTATATATATATATATATATATATATATATATATATATATATATATATACACATGTGTGTATATATATATATATATATATATATATATATATATATATATATATATATATATATATATATATATATATATATATATATATACACATGGGTAGGGTGCTTTACGCTCAGGGTGATGTGAAGCGAT
>NC_091585.1:10626193-10628693 GCF_042767895.1 Penaeus vannamei
TTTTTTTTTTTTTTTTTTTTTTGAGATCGTTATGTTGGTGAGGATGATGTTGGTGATGAAGATGGTGAAGATGGTGGTGATAATGATTATCATTATAATGAGAGTGATGGTGATAACAGTAATAATGATATCATTAATAATGATAATGAGGATAACAATGATAATAATGATAGTAATAATGATGATAATACTAGTAACAAAGCAATGATAATAATGATAATAATGATGGTGATGATGAAGATGATAATAATAATAAGCATAATAATAGAGGATAAAGATAAGGATAATGATATTGATGATAACAGTAATAATGATAACCTTAATGATAGTAATGATAATAACAATACTGGTAAAAAGGATAATAATAATGACTGATATTAATGATAATGTTGATGATGATAATAATAATGATATTAATAATAATGGTGATAATAACAGTAATGATGATAACGATAATAGCAACAGCAGCAATAATAATGATGATAATAGTAATAGTAGTAATAATAATAATGACACAATGATGATAATGAAATCGTAATGACAGCAATAATAGTGATAATAATAATAATGATAATACAAAAAATAAAAAGAACAATGATAATATGAACAATACTGATGATGATGATAGCAATAATAACAACAATGATAATTATAAAAGAAGAAAATGATAATAACAGTAATAAAAATTATAATAATGATTATAATAATAATAATCCATAATGATAAAATGATAATAATCATAATGATAACAGTGATGATGATGATGATGATAATGATAATGAAAACAATGATAATGATAATGAAAACAATGATAATAATTATTAGGATAAAAGTGATAATAGAATGATAACAATGATAATGATACTAATAAAGATAACAAAATAAAACTACAACAACAACAATAATGACAATAATAACAATAACAAAAATAACATTAATGATAACAATGAAAGTAAAAATCTATGACAGAATCCACATGTCTCATTAATTGATTTGGAAAATTGGAAGGTTCTCGTCTACTTAACATGAGTAATGCAAACGAAGACCACGATATGAACTTAGTACTCTCAGTCAGAATCCACACTCTAATTTGCAAACACTTAGCATTAATAAAAGGATAATGATCTGAAATCTCAATTAGTACTAATAATCATGTCGAGACTGTATATCTTATCAAGTAATCTCAATTCTTGGAGCGTGTTGCCTTGCGTGAAATAATTGTTTCGACTGTTCGATATGAATCTATTTCCTTTAAAAACAGCATATTTATAGGCCACAGTGTATACGCCAGGTCATAACTTAGTGATTTTGAATGCATAATTCCTACCTTTAATAGAATTGAAAGTCTGACACACACTTTTATTCAGTTGGAGTTGAGATCATAACACAGCTGTGAGAGGCATTTATGTATTTACGCGTATGTTATTTATTTTATAATTTTTAGATAGATTCAGCGAAAGAGAAAATAATGAAAAAAACAAAAAACAAAACGTACAGTCTAGCATAAATGAGATAAATTCTCCATTTTATGAAAATTTGTGCCCAAAGTTGCATTAAACGGGTACAACTAAAAATATCTCGTCAATATGTATACCTCTCGACGATATCGCTCTTTCATGCAATTGGCTCTAACACTCCTTCTGTTTCTGAGGTAAACTTGTACTCAAGTGGAGTATATCTAACTATCTGCAAAATAAAATATGCTCTATGCAACCGGAAACCTTTTGTATCAATAGCTACTCATATTATGTTTACTCTTTCGCTAAACTGTCCACCGTTTGCAGCGTTTGGCGGTGTATATCGGAGCACCTTAAGCTCCGTCGGTTGGCAGTGCCTCACAAGACCACTCTTTCTCCGCACGGGACCAGACGCCCCCTCGCACAGGTCGCTGAACCCAAGAGACATTCCCCAGCAGAAGCTGAGAAAAAATACTTGTCTAATGAAACACGCCAATCGCCAGAAGGCAAGTTTTTCTTCAGGTTGATAATGATAAAGTGTCTTACTTAGAATCTAGAGAATCTAGAATGTGCTAAAAGAACATATAAAGCTAATTCCTCCCTCTGAAAAGGCCTTTTTGGTGTTTGGTTTGAATCTTTTTGCTGTGACACATCTACCTTCATTCTTAAAGGTGTTGCTAAGTGTGGCCTTCTGCTAGTCTTCGTCACTAATGTCCATTCTGTTTACTTTCCAATCCCTTTGCCTGTCTTGTTCAGTCCTTTCGAATTATGGTAGATGTATCTAGATGGATCTATACTACTTGCAACACAAAAGCAGCAATACTTAGTGTTAGACCTTTAAATTGATTTTATTCTTATGCTCCATGTATACGCATCTATTACACGACAGGAAGTATTAGCCCAAGAAATAACAAGACGTACACAACTACCTGAGGTATAAAATGCTTAATACAATATATAGAATATCTTATCCCTTTTATCACACACAAATCTTCTAACTGTTAAATCCTCTGTTTAAAGTTCCTGCTCGGAATGCAAATCTA
>NC_091585.1:10631193-10641193 GCF_042767895.1 Penaeus vannamei
ACTATTGTTATTATTATTATTATTATTATTACTATTATTATTATTATTATTATTATTATTATTATTATTATCATTATTGATACTATTATTGTTATCATCATTGTTATTATCATAATTATCGTGCGTGTATAAGTATCATTACCAGAAGACGGACTTTAATCAAAAGAAATGCGTTTTTTTTTTGCAGATATACCATTGGATTTCGAGGACCGTTTCTTCGCCCCGATCATGACCGCGTTTCGAGCCGCGGGCAGTCACGAGGCGCCGAGCCGAGGGTGAGGTCCGCTCGAAGGGTCCTTCCTTCGGCGTCCCCGCTGAGATCTGGAAAGGGGCGTCTGTTTTGTTGACAAGGACATTTCGCTTTGTTGTTTCTTAATCAGATTTTTGTCATATTGGCTGTTCGTGTTTCACTTATTTTCTCTGTTATATTTTTATTAATTTTATTATTATTATTAATTTTCTTTATTTTATTATTATTATTAATTTTCTTTATTTTATTATTATTATTAATTTTATTATTAATTTTCTTTGTTATCTTTTCTGATAATTTTGTGGAACTATTTACATCTAAACAGCTTTGATTTTCCTCTGATGAATGGATATTTCTGCTCTTCGCCTTTAAGATATTTTTGATGCAGAAACACCGCAAAATATATATTTTCTTCAGTGTCCAAATTATTAAATTTTTCATCTTTTGTTATTTATTCATTTATTCATATATTTGCTTTTAGGTTTCCGTGATGCAGATTTTGATTTTCTGATCCAATGAGACTAATTAAGCTTATTCACTATGTGTTAGGCAGATGATTTCCAATTAGGTAATCAAAATATGTCTAATAACAGGAAGGGGAACCCAATTTAAAATCATTTTACAGAAGACTCATGTTTTGCTTTGGTAGTTCACTTCGGCCAGCACAACAGTATGAATTATTATCATTATTTTTATTGCTGTTGTTGTTATTGTTACAATTACTATAATGATTATCAATATTATTATCATTATTGTCATTAATATCATTTTTATCATTATTGTTATTATTATTATTATTATTATTATTATTATTATTATTATTATTATTATTATTATTATTATTATTATTATTTATTATTATTATTATTATTATTATTATTATCATTATTATTATTATTGTTATTATTATCATTATTATCAATAATAATCATGACAATATCATGATCATCATTATTGTCATTATCATTATTATTATCATTATTATTATCATCATCCTCATGATCATTATCGTTATCATTATCATAGATATTATTATTATCACTATTATCATTGTTGATAATCGTTGTTACTAATACTAATACTATCATTGTTTTTCTTCTCCCTCGTCTTATTCTTATTCTTATGATTATTATAATTATTATCATTACTACTACTAACGCTACTACTACTACTACTACTACTACTACTCCTGCTAGTACTGCTATCTTTATTATCATAATTATAATTATTATTGTTATTATCATATTCATTTTAATAATAATAATAATAATAATAATTATGATTTTTATTGTTGTTGTTGTTATTGCTATCTATATTTATATGCTAATAATAATCATTTTGTTGTTATCATTATTATTATAATTTTCATTACTATCATTATTATCATTGTTGTTGTTATTATTATCATTATCATCATTAGAATTAGAGTTCAATTTCTTCATCTTATCATTATCATCAGCAGCAGTAGTAGTATTGTCATCATTATTATATTTTTGTTATTGTCGTTATTGTTATTCTTATTGCTGTTATCGTGATTATTATTACTATTATCATCATTATTGCTATTGTTGTTATCATTATTATTACCATTATCATTATCATTACTACCATTATCATCATTATTATTATTATTATTATTTCTATTTTCATTATCATTAAACGAGACTCAAGTTGATAGATTGAGCACACGAATAAACAACAGGTTGGCACCACGTGGCAGCAGAGTTCCGTAAACACGAGAGTTCAACGACCTTAGCCACTGCCTGTCTATGTTGAAGAATTATGCTGATAGGCTTGCAATAACCAGCGAGTTCTGAATTAATGAGTATCAGTCTAAACATCAAATATTTTATATATCTCCTAGACATTATTTTTTCGCTACCGGGCGGAGTCTGGGATCAAAAAACATTCTGAACAGAAAAAGGAATTTAGTGAAGTTACCGCTAAACCGTTCGCATCGGCTGCTCTGTGTAACATCGCGTGGCCTAGATTCTATGTTTATTACGTTATTGATTACGGGAGTTGCTTACATACGGGGTGCAACTGTTCGTCATTCGCCGTGCAGCGTGCTTCATCCACTTTTAAAATATTCATTTATCAAGATGAAAATTATTTATTATGATCACCTTTTAGATCACCATAAAGATAGAATAATCCAGTTTCTTAGATACATAAGCAATAAAGGGATTAAAAGAACACATGCTCTTTATAGATGGACGCAGCCACTCCCATCTACCCACCCACACCTAAACCCACACACACACTCACACACGCACACGCACACATACACACACACACACACACACCAAAACACATGCCCACACACGCCAAAACACATGCACACACACGCATACATACACACACACACACACACACACATATATATATATATATATATATATATATATATATATATATATATACACATATAGATATATACATACATACACATATATACATAAACATACATACATACATACATATATATATATATATATATATATATATATATATATATATATATATATATATATATGTGTGTGTGTGTGTGTGTGTGTGTGTGTGTGTGTGTGTGTGTGTGTGTGTGTGTGTGTGTGTGTGTGTGTGTGTGTATGTGTGTGTGTATGTGTGTGTGTGTGTATGTATGTATGTGTGTGTGTGTATACATGTATGTATGTGTGTGTGTGTGTATGTATGTATGTGTGTGTGTGTGTCGAAGATCTTAACATTGACCAACTCTACAAACAGGTCAATGGCATAAAAAAAGGAAGCTGCACATGAAGTAGGCGTCAGGTCTGGCGATGTGAGTGGGCAACAAAGACCAAAAGTCGAGGCGGAGTTTTCAAATGTTACCCTCACATCGACGCCCGTGGTCTAGTCGTTGAAAAAGATGTCTACTCACTCCTTTTCTATGATCTTTTTAGGTTCAGAAACGGCCGCGTCCCGAAGGTCGTAGCTTACGTCGGCTGGCGATGGGTCAGGAAGAACTGGTTCAATGCGCACGTGAAGGACATACAGAGCGGGTTCTGCCCCAGAGCCTGCACTATTACGGCCAACCTCTCAGAGGTAGGGTTTAACTGATGCACGGAAGGGAAATGTGTGTATTTCAGTGGTGGAAACAGGCTGCTTCTGTGCTAGTCTGCTAGTCATCTTACAGTCATTAGTGAATGTGTGTTAAACAACTTTAGATTTGTTTGTGGTGAATATGACTGTCTTTGCAGCTAAAACAATGCATTCATAGGAGATGCAAAGTGACACCTGTAGTCATCTGCATTTACCCCTTTCTTTCTTTTTTTTTCCCCTTTGCCTCGTCGACCTGAATTCCCTCGCAGTTGGGATCCGCTGACGCGGTGCTGATCCACCTCCGAAGCGTGGAGAGCCTGGAGGCCCTGCAGGCGGACCTGGGGCCCCGGGATCCCTCGCAGCCGTGGGTTCTGTTCGAGACGGAGACGCACCTCCTGGGCAACAGCGTCCACCGCGCCAGCTACAGGGCGCTGGACGGCGTCTTCAACCGCACCATGAGCTATCGCCTCGACGCAGACGTCCGCTTCGTCCACGGCTTCGTCGTGCGTCGCGGCAGGGACGCCAGCCTGCTTCCGCCGCACTGGGTCCGGCAAATTAATGTGGGAAAGAGATCACGCAATGAAGAGTTTGTCAGCATGAAGTTTCGGCATCTTCCGGTCTTTGAAGGCAAGAACGACACGCGCCAGCTGGTCGTGGCGTTCATCTCCAACTGCTGGGACAACAGCGGCCGCCTGCGCTACATCGAAGAGCTTCGGAAGCACATGCGAGTCGACGTGTTCGGAGTCTGCGGGAGCCTCCACTGCGGGACGAGGCGCTACGCCGAGCACGAGTACGACGTCGGGAAGGATCCGTGCCTGCGCCTCGCTGCCAGGAAATACCTCTTCTACCTCGCCTTTGAAAACGCACTCTGCACGGACTACGTGACGGAGAAGATCTACAATATGATGTACTACCCGCTGGTGCCCGTGGTGCGCGGCGCGGCCGAGTATGCCGCCCTCCTGCCCCCGCACTCCTACGTGGACGCTGGGCGGTACACGCCGGAGGCACTGGCCAGGGAGCTGCAGCGCCTGGCCAATCACCAGGGGGTAATCGAAACGCACGAATATGCAGAGAGAGATATGAATATAGACATATATATATATATATATATATATATATATATATATATATATATATATATATATATATATATATATATATATATATATATATATATATATATATAGACAGATAGAGAGAAACATCGATAGATAGATAGAAAGAGAGAGAGAGAGAGAGAAAGAGAGGGAGAGAGAGAGAGAGAGAGAGAGAGAGAGAGAGAGAGAGAGAGAGAGAGAGAGAGAGAGAGAGAGAGAGAGAGAGAGTAAAAGAGAAAGAAAGAGAAAGATCTGCAAGAACCTTTCAAAAAGCTGAGTTGATCGAAAAGAGAAGGGCAACATTAACGCGGTTTCCCCTTTCCAGGAGTATGAGAAGTACCTCGCGTGGAGGAACTATTACCAGCCATCCACCGTGGGCGGCGCTCGCGTGCTCTGCGACCTGTGCACGCGCCTCCACGACCAAGAATTCTACCAGGAGAAAGTTGTCGAGGATTTTTACGACTGGTTTGTGACGCGGTCGAACTGCAACAGGTCCGGCACTGTTCGAAAGCGGTTCAAGCTCTGACAAGGAAACATGGACGTCATTAAATAGGTGGAATACACTGACAAGGAAATATGGACGATATTCAGTAGGTAAAATACCCCGCCGTGATGACTCAAAGGCGGAATAGAAAGACAGACCCCCCAAAAAAGTTGATTGGGAAAAGAGATATATTTTCAAAGAAAATTGTTATATGTACAGTTGTGTTTTATATATGTGCAGTAGTACAAATGATGTGTATATGATTATACGTAAAGATCATGCAAAAAAATATTGCTACGTACTTCTATATATTTTGTATCGGTTCTAAAATTCTCATTATGAAAAAAAAAAACGCTTCCCTTCACTTATTCTTGGTATATAACCACCCATGTGTTCACGACACAGAACAAGAGGACCGCTTCGGTTATTCAATCATTATTTTTCTTCAATGAATATTAGACACATTCACTTCCGTTTGAATCAGGGCTTTCAAGGGGAGGAGCTTGGTATAAGAAGACCAATTCTTTCAATGCTTTTTGCAATACTCATTTAACCGCACTATGAGAACCGTACCTCAGGCGAAAACTCAATATTTCTTTACACAGTCACCTGGCCTCTTTTAAAATCTAGAATACATATCAAGAGAAAATCTTCGTAGTATAACTTCTTTTATAAAAAGCCGCGAATAGGACGCGAACAAAATGTACAAAACATTTCCTAGGCAAGGAGCCGTCAATCAGGCTGTCACTGATCTCAGCTTCAGAACTAAAATCACATTATTTGACATTAGAACATCAAGCCTTCCCCACGGCAACCACTGTACTGGACTGTGATGTTTCTACTTGTGGCAGCAGCTGGTGATGTTCAAATCCCGTATAAAGAACAGACTAACCTGCCGAATCTGTAACTATATTTCAGGTTGTTCAAAAATCAGTGAACAACGGCGCTACCTAGCTCTTATCTGTGATAGAATGCGATCACTTGTAAAACTCACGGCTCTTTCAGTGCAAAAACCTGATAAGTAGAAATTTCGCTTACCAATTGTCAGGCTCAAGGCTTGTTCTGTAACAAGATTTTCTCCAATAGTAAAATCCGATGATCGAATGCATTAAGATTAAGCGAGAAACACATGATTTCCTCTGTCAATAAAACGCCATTGTAAATTGTGTAATTCACCCAGGCTAATTATTTACTAATTATTTAGTAATTCCAAATATCTTTTTTAGAAATGTTATTCATGATGTATTTTTTCAAGATCATCAAGTAGTTGTGGATGGCAAGATAAGTCCTTATGAATCTTTTCTTAATAATTTTCCATAGGATATGCTGTAAATAAATGCTTCTAATATCTGAACTTCCTCTTTATTCCCTCTTCTTGGTTCCATAATTAGGTCATTCCAGCATATTAAGCCTGTTTACATATACCAAGCGAAAAATGTTTGACTGAAATATACGTTTTTCAACAATATAGTCTTAACACACACACACACACTCACACACACACACATACACACACACACACATACATACACACACACACACACACACACACACACATACACACACACACACATACATACACACACACACACACACACAAGACCTTTTTTTGTATGAGACATTCTCATTTTCATGTATGTGTTTTTTCAATAACTGAAAGAGATCACCTGCCTGGCACGATCTAGCACCAGAAAGTTATCTGCAAACCTTTTACTAAAAAGAAAGAAAATGAAACTATGATCTAAGAAAAATCAATATTGTTCTAAAGAATGCCGTACCTAAGCATAAAAATGAAGGGGTAATAACCAGGGAAAATACATCTTTGTACGATTAGTCGTCCAAGGTACCGATCGATATTTTTCCTTTCTTATAATATCTAAAGCTGAAACATTACCTGCCTAATTCAAAGCAGTGATTCAAAGCAGGGAGTGCGAGGAGGAAATGTTAGAAACCTTAGAATACTCCTATTTCTCGTTCTTCGGTCTGTCTACATATATACCCATTTCCCTTTAGAGCGCAGTGCCTGTAATTACATGGTCGCATGTGGCCAAACACTCGGAGCGGCAAACCCTCACAAAGAGAGGTTACGAAAAGGAGTCATTAAGAAAATGGTGACAATTCAGGACGTAGTTATGCAACTGCGTACTTCTTCCAATGAGTTAAAAATAGAAAGTTGTTAATATGCAGGAGGTTAATTTGACGAGTATGTTCGATCCTCACACAGCATGTGATACACATTTAAAAGTATACATACATTCATATATCTCTATCTATCTAATTATATATCTGTTTATCAATATATCTATCTGTCTATCTATCTATATATCTATCTGTCTATCTATCAATATATCTCTCTGTCTATCTATGTATCTATCTATATATCTATCTGTCTATCTACATATCTATCTGTCTATCTATATATCTATCTCTCATATACATACTGTACACACCGCACAAGCATCTATTCTAGTTCTTAGGTCTCGTTCAAGGTCGAGGTCAGAGCCCTGAGACCGCTGCTTTCCAACCCATGACTTCGATCCGAATGGAGGTTCCGAAGAGTCCTGAGGGTTGCGGAACGGTTAAACAACAGGAATTTTCATTATTACAAGCTAGATATGTAAACTTGTGCATAGAAAGTATCAAATTGGAAGACTGGATTGAGAAAATAGATGAGAATAAATCACGAATATTGTCGGGACAAAAATAAATTACATTTCCAACCTTTGCGTAGCCAGACTGTCCTCCTAAGAGAGAGAGAGAGAGAGAGAGAGAGAGAGAGAGAGAGAGAGAGAGAGAGAGAGAGAGAGAGAGAGAGAGAGAGAGAGAGAGAGAGAGAGAGAGAGAGAGAGAGAGAGAGAGAGAGAGAGAGAGAAAACTTTTGTGTTTGGAGGTCAGTACAAATATATCATATATATATATATATATATATATATATATATATATATATATATATATATATATATGTATGTATATATATACATATATATATATTTATATATATATATATATATATATATAAATATATATATATATATATGTATGTATATATATACATATATATATATATATATATATATATATATATATATATATATATATATATATATATATATATATATATATATATATTATACACACAAACACATGTACACACACATATATAAGTATATATATATATATACATATATATATATATATATATATATATATATATATATATATATATATATATATATATATATATATGTGTGTGTGTGTGTGTGTGTGTGTGTGTGTGTGTGTGTGTGTGTGTGTGTGTGTGTGTGTTGACCACCATTAAGCCTAGTGGATTCTATAATGAAACGCTGTTCCGTGTGTATCTAATTGAATTAAAAAAGGGAATTAAAATACAATAAGACCAATTGAACGATAATTTCGGACGAAAGAAAGCATTAATTGTACTGAAGTGGCTTAGCTAAGACTTTTGATCCTTGGTCGTCCTTGATCAATTAATTAGCGAATTAGAGCGAAACACTTTGGAAAATATGGCCTTTTGTTCACTCGTTTTTGGGCGCGTGAATTCGATAATATTGAGTGATAATAATAGTATTAATAAGAAGAACAATGGTGATAATGATAATGATAATAATGATAATGAAAATGATGATGCTAGAAATGATACTAGTAATGATGGTGATAATAATGATAATAATGATAATAATGATGATAATGATGATGGTGACTATAATAATACTAATACTAATACTAATAATGATAATGATAATAATGATAATGATGATGATGACGATAATAATAAAAATAGTAATAATGATAACGATGATAATAATGATGATGATAATAATAATAATAATGATGACAATGATAATACTAATAACAATAATGATAATAACAGTAATAATGATAATAATGATAATAATGATAATAATGATAATAACAATAATAATGATAAAAATGACTATAAGAATGATAACAACAACAACAACAACAACCATACCCTGTGTACATTGCCATATATGTATTGTGTCATACCTCCCTAACTATAACAGACTAATTTTATGTTAATGGAGCTGATAAGGATGACAAAAGAAAAGAGACATTTATTTATCACAAACAATGCCATTTAGAATATTTGATATTGTAAAAAAAAGAAAAAAAATAGATAGAAATAAATAAAAAAATAAAATAGTTAAATAAAAAAAAATCGTGATTATCATTGTAGTAATAATGCTATTGATAATGATAATAACAATGATAACAGCAATAATGAAATAAGGATAATACAAATAATGATAAAAGTAGTAATGATGATAATTAAAAATAATAACATTGATAATGCTAATAGTAATAATAGTAATAATAACAAAAATAATAGTAATGATAATGACAATGATATAGACAATGATAATAATAGTAATAATGATAATGATGATGATAATAATGATAATAATAATGACGACGAAAATAATATTCTGATAATGATTATAGAAATGCTAATGATAATGCTAACGAATACACACACATGATATACATATACATACATACATACATACATACATACATATATATATATATATATATATATATATATATATATATATATATATATATATATATATATATATATGTGTGTGTGTGTGTGTGTGTGTGTGTGTGTGTGTGTGTGTGTGTGTGTGTGTGTGTGTGTGTGTAAACATATATATATATATATATATATATATATATATATATATATATATACATACATATATATACATATATATATATATATATATATATATACTGCATATATATATATATATATATATATATATTGCATATATATATATATATATATATATGTATATATATATATGCATATATATATATGTTTACACACACACACACACACACACACACACACACACACACACACACACACATATATATATATATATATATATATATATATATATATATATATATATATATATATATATATATATATATATATATATATATATATAGGCAGCATAAACAAACAGTTGTGTCGGGCCCGGTTAGGCGCAGGGCCCAAATGTGTGATTGACTGATTCCACTCTTTTCCCGCGATGATTGATCGGACCTCTG
>NC_091585.1:10656193-10658693 GCF_042767895.1 Penaeus vannamei
CTGTTTGGTTATAGCGTTGTGTGAGGGTGGGTTTGATTTATTTATATTTGTTTAGCTGTTTATTTGTTTATTTTTTTGTTTAGCTGTTTGTTTGTTTATTTATTTGTTTAGCTGTTTATTTATTTATTTATTCATTTGTATAGCTGTTTATTTGTTAATTTATTTGTTTAGCTGTTTATTTATGTATTTATTTGTTTAGCTGTTTATTTGTTTATCTATTTGTTTAGCTGTTTATTTATTTACTTATTTCTTTATATCTCTTTTTATGAGAAAGGGGGTTAAACAAAGACACCTTTCTCTGTGCTTCTTCTCTCGCTCTCACTGATGATGTTAATGATAATGTTTATGGTTATAATAATGATAGTAATAACAAGGATAGTAATGATGATAATAACAACTATAATATTAATTATGATAACAGCAATGATAGTAATAATAACAACTATGATAGTAATAATGAAGATAACAGCAATAATAGTAATAACAATGGTAACAATGATAGTGATAATGATACTGGCATCAGTGAGAGTAACAATAAAAATGATTAAAATATAGATGCAACAGTTATCACTCACAAAAGACAATGTTTCCGTGCAAGAGAGCTTTCAGAAGACCCCCAGACAGCCCCCTCCCCCCCGACCCGCTCCCGCTCCTTCAGGCGCTTCCCTCTCGCCCTCAGGACCGCATCACGGTGTCCCTGACCTCGCTCCTCGTCCTGTCCACCTTCTTCAACCAGGTCAGCCAGACGATCCCGAGGACGTCCTACCTCAAGCTCATCGACGTGTGGTTCCTGGCGCTCATCCTGCAGGAGTTCTTCATCATCCTGTCGCTCGTGTACGTCGAGACCCTCCGCCTGGGCGCTGGAGGGGCGCTGCTGAAAAGGGTCCTGCCGGCGGGGCCCTTCTGCGGGAGGGGCGCGCCGGCCAGGAGCGCGTTCGGCTGGCCCGAGGCCGGGCGAGCAAACAGGCACATGCGGTGCTTGTTTGCTTTCACTCTGATTAGTTTGTTGGTTTGCTTCATCCCCGTTTGTATAATGAGCCTCATTGCTCCCGTGAGACCCAAGTGACGGGCGGCTCAGAGGGCCTGGCTCTAGGCTGGAGGCGCCACTGGGGGGGGGGGGGCATTCGGGATATTTTTCCCAGTGATATATTTTCCCTGTCAGCACTTTTCCTGGTGATGTAGTTTCTACAATTGATGATTTTTATCAATAATATATATATATATATATATATATATATATATATATATATATATATATATATATAACAGAGCGTTCTGTTCGATATTGAATGTTTCGACACCCCTCCTTACGACACTTTTCTGTGTAGCTGTACACACACACGCGCGCTCGCGCGCGCGTATACTGGCAAGATATAGGAACTGCATCAAAAGAGAATAATTTGAAATTAATTCGATAAGATTTGGCTCGACCCGGTACTTGCCTTTCACGCAGAGAAGCCTCATTTTGTTGTCATACCAAAATTTTGGAAAGCAATTCTGTATGTGTGTAGACGGCAACATAAAAAAACAGTTGTCACTCATTCAGAATCCATATCAACAATGTTACAGTCTGCCACTCGCGGGATCTAAACTTACAGCACAACACTAAACATACATTTGTAAAACGCATTGCCATAACCACGAGGTAACTGTTTTACACTGATGTACACTCTCACACCCGGGCAGGGATGGAACTGCTTCTGTTTAGTCCGCGATCCTCGCGCACAATCCCTCGATTACGTTCATAATTACGCAACAGCTGATCCTTAATGTCTATATTCTGCTTCTTCTTATTGCTGTTATTATTATTATGATTATTATTATGTTTATCATCATTATTATTATTGTTATCATTTTTATTACTATTATCATCATTATCATCATCATTAATATTTTCAATATCATTATTGTCCTACTACCAATATTATTATCATCATTACTATTATTATCTCCTCGAAGGAGGTTATATTTTGGTAGAGTTGGTTAGTCGGCTAAAAGGATAACTCGAAAAGTCATGAACAGATTTTTTTTATCAGGGGTGTGTCTTATCCCAACTTGGATGGTATCAGTAAATCCTGATCCAGGATTTGTTTTAACGGATTCATAGGGGAACACGGTCGTCACCAGTGGAATGGAAAAGAATATTGCATCAGTGACCCTATTCCCTTGGCTATATGCGCTATATGAGTGTTTCTAGTTATTATTACTATTATTATCACCCTTCTTCCTATTATTATTATTACTATTTTTATTACAAATTATTATCATTATTATTGTTATCATTACCGCCACTATCTTCATCATCATCAATATTCAGTTAATTTATTGCTTATAGCCTGGATTTATCTGCTGCACTTCAGAACCTTTGCTCGTAAAACTTAGTCGTCATAAGCTACCTTCGTGTCGCAATGAAGATAGACATAAAATGAAAAAAAAAACTATTAGAGGAATGTGCTTTTCAATATACATTTCGCATTCGATTCGACTGAACTTTCAATTC
>NC_091585.1:10701193-10703693 GCF_042767895.1 Penaeus vannamei
ATAAGAAAACAAATTAGAAGACTCAAACTTTTTGTGATCCACAGTTAATAGTTACCCCTTTCTCATCTGCCGGGAGTTTCATTCAAAATTCTAATTCCATAGAAACTATATCACATTCATTGTATAAATGCAGGACACCTCCAACTTATGTTTTAATTATGATTCTAAAACAAAGCAACTGTCTTGCAACCGTGATCCCACAGTAAGAAGGATGACGAAAAAAATGTTTTTATATCTACAATTTCCACCTCTAATACTCACACAAAGTATATTGGATTCTGTTACAGATGTGGCACCACAAACTTTCAGCTGTTGCGACAGCTGCCATAACGCTGTCAATCATTGCCGGTAAGTGAATATAAAAACAGCAGCATGTATTAATATAAGATTCTGTAGAATCTTGTGTTTATTTCATCTTCTACAAAGTGCTATAAGGATAAAAAAAATGTGTTTTTATCAAAGATAAACTACATTATAATTAAGTGACCACAGGAAATGTTTTAGAGAGAGTAATCGAGAATTTTAGAGCATGAATTTATCACTGTACATTTGACGGAAATGTTCATAAAATCAGATGGAATTTATTATTATTATTATTCTTTTACGAAATGACTACAGAATATTCGTCACTATATCTAAAATATTTAGAGCTATAAATATAACAAACATACATACACGCATACATACAGTTCATGCAAATTTGCTAAAGTACATAAGGGCACATAGGCATACACACACAAAGACATACAAAGACAAACAGAAAGAAAGTGAATGAGAGAGAGAGAGAGAGAGAGAGAGAGAGAGAGAAGAGAGAGAGAGAGAGAGAGAGAGAGAGAGAGAGAGAGAGAGAGAGAGAGAGACAGAGAGACAGACAGACAGACAGACAGACAGACAGAGACAGAGACAGAGAGAGAGACAGAGACAGAGACAGAGAGAGAGACAGAGACAGAGAGAAAGAGAGACAGACAGATAGATAGAGAGAGAGAAGGGAGAGAGAGAAGAAGGAGAAGGAGAAGGAGAAAAAGAAAGCGAAAGAAGAAAAAGAGAAAGAGCAAGAGAAAAAAAAAAGAAAAATTGAAAGAAAGAAAGAGAAAGAAACAACAATTACGAGAACGAGGGAAAGAGAGAGAGAGAAAAAAGATAAAAACAAAGTATAAAAGCCCACACAACCAAAAACAGCCATGCCAACAAACCAACACCAAGATGACACAGAGCCCCACTCAAGGAAGACCCCAACCTCCCCCAGCCAGCGAAGACGTTCCTCAAGTCCAGTTCCAGACAGGCACCACAGCCACGACAGACAGTCTCCTGGACGCTGGCAAGGACGCTCTCCCTCGTCTCACGCAGGTAGGGTGGGCGTGTTTCTCCGTTCACTTGCATGCAATAGTGAAAAGAACAGTAATAATACGAATAAGGGAAACGACAGCGATAGCAATATGGATAAAAACGGTGCCGAGTTCATGGTTTTCAAATATGCTTTTGTTGTTGTTATTGTTCTATTGTTATTGTTCGGTCAGTTTCTTATGTGCCAGGCCCGACGTAATGAATATTCATTGGATACAGAGAAATAAATGCATAACTGTCTATCTGATATATATACTCCTTTCTACCTATCTATATGGTTTAGACTGATAGATATACATTATTATTATCATCAGTACTATGAACATTATCTTAGGTTATCATTAGTATCATTGTTATAACAAACATTACGTAAAATGAATTATAATTATTAAAAAAAACATAATGACAAAACACAACTGTTAAAAGAAGAAAATAAATAAATAAATAAAAGAAAAGAGAGGCTAAAAAAAATGTTGTTACTATTAGCATTATAATCAAATCTGTTATTATCCTCATTATTGTTGTTAGTATTTTCATCATGTTTCATCTTTATTATCAATCATTATTGTCATTACTTAACATCAATATAAGGCAACATGCAGGCATTATACTTCAGCCATACTTATTCAGTTCTTTAGATTCTGAGCAGTTCCTTTATGATCTTTTAATATACCTAATGCTGAAATTTCAATCAAACGCATTTTGAAGGCCTGGGGCTCTTGTCGCATTGCAAATAGAATTTAGATAGACAAAATACTGCATGAAAACTATTTCATAAACTCTTCTTTCTCCTATTCCTCTATATAATCTATTAAAAATTAATTCAGTCACATATCCATTAAATTGCTACTTGACCTATATATCCATTCGTCCATCCACATATTCGTGCATTTCCTTATCCACCCTTTTCCCGCAGGTGACCTTGCTTACCCACGTTCGCCACCATCGCACCAATTCCCACATTCCCCTTCTAAGCTACGCCATCGAGGAGGAGAGCGACGAGCTGGTTATCGGTAAATCATCGTTATTATTATATAGTTTTATATATAATATATATATATATATATATATATATATATATATATATATATATATATATATATATTTTTTTTTATTATTATTATTATTATTATTTTTTTATTATCATTATTTTTTT
>NC_091585.1:10708009-10710509 GCF_042767895.1 Penaeus vannamei
TATATATTTTTCTTTTGTGTTCATGTATTTTTTGTTTATATTTTCTGTTAATATTGTTTATTCTGTTACGTTTTTGTAAAACCAGAACGCCTTCATATTTTTACATAGTCTAATGACCCTTCTATCTGGTTAATTACAGCATTGATAATGAAGGCATGTAATCCTTCGAAACGTCTGCTAAATCAATAAAGATGAGATTCTTCACGGCCGTATTTATCTACCTCTTCATACTAACGATTCGCCGCCTTACTGGCAAACCCATTACGGAATATATGTATATATATATTATATATATATATATATATATATATATATATATATATATATATATATATATATATATACGCACAAATATATACATACATATAGGTATGTATATATTTGTGTATATATATACATATTCATATATATACATATATATATCCATCTATTTGTTTTTATTTTTCTTTCTCCTTAGTGAAGAGGAAGGTTCGATATCGCTCAAACGCAGTAAGTAGGTTTCCGGATTCGTGTTTGTTTATGTAAACACTTGTTGCTTTTTCGCTCTTAAGGTCCTACAGCCTCCTGGAAATCGGTTAAGTGGCATAACGCAGAAAAAAATCCATGGAAGCCAAATATTGTCCACATTTTATGATGTTTTTTTTCAGGTGCATTATTTTTTATTTTCATTTTTTTTTTTTTTTTTTGCTCAGGAACACAAGGCTCAGCTGGGACTCGACACTGTTAACATCTGGCACTGTCGGCGTGTGTCGACTGCAGCTCTGAGGTCGTCCTTCCTCTTCGCCACTTTTCGAGGTGAGAGACATGCCTGTCATATATATTTTTTTAATCATTCAGATATCATCACATTTATATCTCTCTAAAGTCTAACCATTCTGCACATCAAACAAGCGCGTCCTGTCTAGTGTCTTAAAGTAGATTTTATTCCCTCAACATACTCTAAAGTATAATTTTTCTACATACTGCGACATATCCGCATGCGTGTAGAAACCTATAAATATGTACATATGCAAATATGCAAATCGAATTCCCTAAATGACTTTACCATTGCTTAAATAAATGACTAGAACCCTCAAATTGTAGGTATTGTAAATCATATTTAGGATTTGTATATTTCACATCCCAAGTGACACTTGACAAGCAAATAAGAAAAATTAGAAGACTCAAACTTTTTGTGATCCACAGTTAATAGTTACCCCTTTCTCATCTTCCGGGAGTTTCATTCAAAATTCTAATTCCATAGAAACTATATCACATTCATTGTATAAATGCAGGACACCTCCAACTTATGTTTTAATTATGATTCTAAAACAAAGCAACTGTCTTGCAACCGTGATCCCACAATAAGAAGGATGACGAAAAAAATGTTTTTATATCTACAATTTCCACCTCTAATACTCACACAAAGTATATTGGATTCTGTTACAGATGTGGCACCACAAACTTTCAGCTGTTGCGACAGCTGCCATAACGCTGTCAATCATTGCCGGTAAGTGAATATAAAAACAGCAGCATGTATTAATATAAGATTCTGTAGAATCTTGTGTTTATTTCATCTTCTACAAAGTGCTATAAGGATAAAAAAATGTGCTTTTATCAAAGATAAACTACATTATAATTAAGTGACCACAGGAAATGTTTTAGAGAGAGTAATCGAGAATTTTAGAGCATGAATTTATCACTGTACATTTGACGGTAATGTTCATAAAATCAGATGGAATTTATTATTATTATTATTCTTTTACGAAATGACTACAGAATATTCGTCACTATATCTAAAATATTTAGAGCTATAAATATAACAAACATACATACACGCATACATACAGTTCATGCAAATTTGCTAAAGTACATAAGGGCACATAGGCATACACACACAAAGACATACAAAGACAAACAGAAAGAAAGTGAATGAGAGAGAGAGAGAGAGAGAGAGAGAGAGAGAGAGAGAGAGAGAGAGAGAGAATGAGAGAGAGAGAGAGAGAGAGAGAGGGAGAGAGAGAGAGAGAGACAGACAGACAGACAGACAGACAGACAGACAGAGACAGAGACAGAGAGAGAGACAGGCAGAGAGAGAAAGAGAAACAGAGAGACAGAGACAGACAGACAGATAGATAGAGAGAGAGAAGGGAGAGAGAGAAGAAGGAGAAGGAGAAGGAGAAAAAGAAAGCGAAAGAAGAAAAAGAGAAAGAGCAAGAGAAAAAAAAAAGAAAAATTGAAAGAAAGAAAGAGAAAGAAACAACAATTACGAGAACGAGGGAAAGAGAGAGAGAGAGAAAAAGATAAAAACAAAGTATAAAAGCCCACACAACCAAAAACAGCCATGCCACCAAACCAACACCAAGATGACACAGAGCCCCACTCAAGGAGGACCCCAACCTCCCCCAGCCAGCGAAGACGTTCCTCAAGTCCAGTTCCAGACAGGCACCACAGCCACGACAGACAGTCTCCTGGACGCTGGCAAGGACGCTCTCCCTCGTCTCACGCAGGTAGAGTGGGC
>NC_091585.1:10718009-10725509 GCF_042767895.1 Penaeus vannamei
CCTCGGTGGTTGCTGCAGTCCTATTGGTCCCCCTTCCCCTTCCAGAGAGGAATGACCACACCTCTCAACAGGTCAGGGGGAACGGTAACGGATGGCAGCCAGGACAGCATGCAACCCACATGCCATAGGTTCACCACCAGCCTTTAACAGTTCAGCTGGTTTGCCGCATATACCTGCTGCTTTACCACTCTTCAGCTTGGAGATCGCCCCCTAACTTCGGTTAGGGAGGGAGCATCCTCACTGATGGGTGGGTCCGGCAACGGAATCTCGGCACTCCCCACATCCAAGTTAACTATTGGTGGGACAACCTGGTACAACTGTTCAAAATGCTCAGCCCAATGCTCCTGCACTGCAACAGGATCTGAGACGATCTGGCCACTCACTAAGCGAACTGCTGTCACCTGTGAAGAGGGCTTGGAGTTCAGCTTTCTATGGGCTTGGTAGGTAGGACAAAGGTCATTTACTAAGAAATGGCCTTCGACCTCCTCCGCAAGATTCCTAATAAACTGTTCCTTGTCCCCTCTTAACAGCAACTCTGCGCACCTGAGAACGGTGCAAATCCTGAACCCCTGTTAGACAAGCCACATGACAAGCATCTGTGGCATCCAGTGTCTCCTGCGAGATGAAATTTCGTCTTGCTCTCGGGTGTTCATCAATTGTACAGGGTCCCTCCGATTGTTGAGTGCTGTGAAACGACCAGAGACTGCCTCAGCAAACCCTGGGTACACTCCCCCTCCCTCAGCCTGTCCAATGAAACACCCTGGGGAGATCATTGGACCACTGGGGAGTTTTGAAATGGACCCGAAGGGTAGCCACAACCAATCTATGGTCAGTCCCACAGAACTCGGCATTTCTATACACCCTGCAATTCTGGAGGATCGTCCAGTGAGTGCTAAAGAGTATGTGGTCGATCTCCTTGGCTGTACTACCCGCATTGCTGAACCACATCCAGTGATGTGGCCCTAGGCGCTGATACCAGGAGTCAGAAATCCTCAGTTTCTGGCACCTAGCAAAGTCCTGGAAAAGGAGGCTATTCTCGCTGTCGGTATCAGCTCCTGAACCATGGGGACCAACAGACATCTCATAGCCAGCTCGATCACAGTTAGTTACTGCATTGAAGTCACCCAGAACAACACGGATATCTCGCCAGGGACACCTGTTTGACACAGATGCTAGTTTGGCGTAGAACATCTTTCACATCAAGTTTACAAACATCGGTAGGAGCGTACACAGCAATAAGACAAATAAAGCCAAATGCTAGCTTCAGTCTCATTAACATTATACGGTTATTGACTGGAGTAACCTCCACTACTGAGGGCTGGAGTCTGCTGGAGATGGCCATGGCTACTCCCTGGAGATGGTGACCGTTGCTGCGGCCTGACCAGTAGTAGGTGTAGCCACCTACACTGATCGTGCTACTGCCAAGTCTTCTCACCTCCGAGAAAGCAGCCACCTCCACTCTCTGCTTCCACAGTTCCCTCGACAGCAGAGGCAACCGATCATCCTGACGTAAAGAACGGACGTTCCAATTCAAGGTTTAGCTTCGGACAGTCGTTCTGGGTGGACGCCACCTCTGCCACCGCCGCCGACGTTGCTCTATATAAAAGGGGGCGGCAGGCTGTGGGACCCATCATCCACCTACGGGTTTCCCTGTCTTTCCCCCATAAGCTTCATATATATATATATATATATATATGTATATATTTATGTATATACATATATATATATTATATATATATATATATGTATATATATATATATATATATATATATATATATATATATATTTATGTGTGTGTGTGCGTGTGTGTGTGTATGTTCGGTTCGCAGCCGAAGCTGCTCCTGACCTCGTGCGGGAGCGACGAGTTCACCTGCAGCGACGGCCACTGCATCCGGAAGAGGCTTCGCTGCGACCTGTCGGTGGACTGCAGCGACCAGAGCGACGAGATGAACTGCGACGTGGTCATCATCCCCGAGGGCTACTCCGTCAAGATCCCGCCGCCGAGGGAGGCCGTGAAGCCTGTGCCCTTCAAGGTGTTTTTGACCATCAGGTCCATCAAGGACTTCGACCTGACCAAGTTCCGCCTCACCGTCGACCTGATGGCCTCCGTCAAGTGGACGGACAGCCGCCTGGGCTACAGCAACCTCCGGCGCGACTACAAGGCCAACCGCCTCCGGAACATCGATCTGGTGTGGGTCCCGACGCTCACGCTCATCGACGGCACCAAGGGCACGGCCAAAGGCATCATACACTCGAGGGTCGTGTTCGTCTACAGGGTCTCGGACGAACTGCCCGACGACGAGAGCATAATCTTGGAAGGTCGGCCTCGTGGGTTTGGACGCACGAACACGCGCGCCCAACATATTCTCTTTCGCACACGCACAAGCACGCCTGCTTTTTCACACACACTGATCATGAAATTATATGCCTTAATTAATATATATTCGAAAATAGCTCTCGCAAAAAATCCCTCCCGCCACAAAACAATCTAAATATTTCAACCATGATGTTTTAAAATCCTTTATTGCTTATTTCGTATCCGTCTATTTTATCTACTCATGTCTCCACTATCTTTTTTCACAACTCAACCAGATTACAAGTACGACGGCACCCTCAACTTCCTCGTCCTCGAGCAAGAAATGTCAGTGACCTTTGCCTGTAATTTTGACCTCATGATGTACCCTTTCGACCAGCAAGTCTGTTACCTCAACTTTGAAATCCAGAATTTGAACATCAGGTTCGGAATCCTCGAAAAGGTATGGAACTCAGAAGGTAAACTAAACGAAAGATTTTGCGCTTTGATTACATAACATTTCTTTCGATAAAATCTATATATTCGTCTAATGCTTGCTCCAAAGCTTCATTGCATCAACCTTACTGGAAAATTTACAAATCAAGCCCTTATCAGTATCTATAAGTACAACAATGGTATAATAAACAACTGCTTTAGGCGTGAAATACCTTAACTGCCCATCAGATACAGTGAGATTAGTGATAGCAGATGGGCACAAACCCGTTTATTGGTCCAATCACCTAGAATGAGGTCAGGGACGACTCAACGATTGCAGCCGGAAAAGGGTTAAAGAAACAAGGGCTTTAGAAGCAAACTAGAATCTCTTTGGGCATTTTGCTGTGGTTACTGTTGTCTATGCTGTTGGTTATATCACTATCATCATTGTTACTATTGATATCATCATTATCATTATTATCATTACGATTATCATTATTGTTGTTATTATTATCATGATCATTATCATTATTGCTTTTATCATTATGATCATTATCATCATTACTATTATCATTTTCATATTACCCTTATAATTATTGTTATCATCATTAATGATATCATTACTATTATTATTATTATTATTATCATTATTATTATCATTAACTTTTATATTATCATGAGTATTGCTATTACTGTTACTATCATAATCATTACTCTATCATTATTGTAATCATCATTACTATCATCATTATCATTATCATTATCATTACATTTTATTATCATGCCATCACCATTATTACTGTTATAGATCTATAAGCATCGTAAAATACCCCCATTACTACTTAACAAAACATACCCCCTATAATACTTAACAAACCCGTTTATAAACCCAGTCACTACTTCACAAAACCACTGTTATAAATGTATACGCATCATAACACCATAAGTCTAAAAGCATCATAACCTAATAAATCCATAAGCATCATAACCTCATAAATTCATAAGCATCATAACCTCATAAATCCATAAGCATCATAACCTCATAAATCCATAAGCATCATAACCTCATACATCCATAAGCATCATAACCTCATAAATCCATAAGCATCATAACCTCATAAATCCATAAGCATCATAACCTCATAAATCCATAAGCATCGTAACCTCATAAATCCATAAGCATCATAACCTCATAAATCCATAAGCAACATAACCTCATAAATCCATAAGCATCATAACCTCATAAATCCATAAGCATCATAACCTCATAAATCCATAAGCATCGTAACCTCATAAATCCATAAGCATCATGACCTCATAAATCCATAAGCATCATGACCTCATAAATCCATAAGCATCATAACCTCATAAATCCATAAGCATCATAACTTCATAAATCCATAAGCATCATAACCTCATAAATCCATAAGCATCATAACTTCATAAATCCATAAGCATCATAACCTCATAAATCCATAAGCATCATGACCTCATAAATCCATAAGCATCATGACCTCATAAATCCATAAGCATCATAACCTCATAAATCCATAAGCATCATAACTTCATAAATCCATAAGCATCATAACCTCATAAATCCATAAGCATCATAACTTCATAAATCCATAAGCATCGTAACCTCATAAATCCATAAGCATCTCAACCTGATAAATCCATAAGCTTCATAACCTCATCAATCCATAAGCATCATCATAATCATCATCCGGAGCTAACGCCGACGGGGGCGCATAGCCGCGTCCACCTTCTGCTTCCACCTTTTGGGATCCCTCATAGCAAGTCGCCAGGCAGGGGCCCGGCCCATCTCGAGCTCTTCCCGACAGGTTTGATCGATCTGCCCAAGCCACGACCTCCTAGGTCGTCCCACAGGCCTCCTCCACCCAGGGTTGTCTCTTACAAAGACAACCTGATAGGCAGGATCAGCCTGTGGAAAGCGATCCAGGTGGCCATATAGCCTGAGTTGGCGATCCCAGATTGTGCAGGTAACAGGTCCTATTACAAAAGGCTTCAAGACGAGACTCCATTGCACTGGATAATGTCCAGGTTTCACTACCGTATAGCAAAACTGGCATTACCAGGGCCCTGAAAACACGTAGCTTGGTCCTTCTGCACAGGTACTGGCATCTCCAAATACTCTTGTCGAGAGAGTTCATGACCCCTGCTGCCAGGCCAATCCGTCTGCTGACTTCCTGGTCTGACAGCCCAGAGTTATGAACTGCACTACCAAGGTATGTAAAGCTCTCTTTGACTTCAATGTCCTCGCCGCAAGCACATACCGACCGAACAGGTTTTCCTAGCAAGTCCCCAAAGTCCTGGATCTTGGTCTTGGTCCAGGAGACCTCTAGACCCAAGGGCTTCGCTTCATTACTAAATGCATTGAGGGCCACCACTAAGGTTTCCAAAGACTCAGATAGAATTGCAACATCATCGGCAAAATCAAGGTCTGTAACCTTAATATTGCCCAGTGTTGCTCCACAATGACTTTGAACAGTAGCTCTGCTTAGTATCCAGTCCATGCAAGTGTTGAAAAGGGTTGGTGCAAGAACACAGCCTTGCCTCACTCCTGAACTGACAGGAAAGAAGCTCGACAGGCCCCCACCACACTTTACAGCACTTTCAGTACCAGTATATAGGTTTGCTATTAGTTCAATAATCCTTGTTGGAATTCCTCTCAGTCTCAAGATCTCCCAGAGTGATTCCCGATGTACTGTATCGAACGCCTTCTTGAGGTCGATGTAGGCTGCAAGCAACCCACGTCCGAACTCACGACGGCGCTCTACAATGACTCGAAGCGCAAGGATACGGTCTATTGTGGACTTACCAGGTGTGAATCCGGATTGCTCTGGCCTCTGATACGCCTCAGAAGGATGCGGGCAAGAACCTTGCCTGGTACACTGAGCAGTGTGATGCCGCGGTGATTGCTGCAGTCCCATCGGTCCCCCTTCCCCTTCCAGAGAAGGATGACCACATCCCTCAACAGGTCAGAGAGAACAGTACCGGACTGCCAAATGGCAGCCAGGACAGCATGCAATCCCCGTGCCATAGGTTCACCACCAGCCTTTAACAGTTCAGCTGGGATGCCGCAAATGCCCGCTGCTTTACCACTCTTCAGCTTGGAGATCGCCTCCCTAACCTCAGCTAGGGAGGGAGGGTCCTCGCTAATGGGCGGGTCTGGCAGCGGAATCACGGCACTACCCACATCCAAGTTAACTGTTGGAGGGTCAACCTGATACAACTGCTCAAAGTATTCAGCCTAACGCTCCCTCACCGCAACAGGATCTGAAACAATCTGGCCACTCACTAAGCGAACCGCAGTCACCTGTGAAGAGGGCTTGGAGTTCAGTTTTCTCAGGGCTTGGTATGCAGGACGAAGGTCATTTACTAAGAAATGGCCTTCGACCTCCTGAGCAAGATTCTTAATAAACTGTTCCTTGTCCCTTCTTAACAGAGACCTAGTTCTGCGCACCTGAGAACGGTGCAAATCCCGATCCCCTGCCAGACAAGCCGCACGGCAAGCATCAGTGGCTTCCAGTGTCTCCTGAGAGATTGAATTCTATCTTGCTCTCAGGCGTTCTCTAATCGATTCTTGGGCTGCATCAAGCGTTTCACGCTTGAAGGTGTCCCACAGAAGTACAGGGTCCGTCAGATTGTCAAGCGCTGTGAACCGATCAGAGATTGTCTCAGCAAACCTCCGAGCACACTCCCTCTCCTTCAGCCTGTCCAGATGAAACACCCTAGGGTGGTCATTGGGCCGCTGGGGAGTTTTGAAGTGTACCCGAAGGGTAGCCACAACCAATCTATGATCAGTACCAAAGAACTCAGCACTCCTATACACCCTGCAGTTCTGGAGGATCCTCCAACGAGTGCTAACGAGAATGTGGTCAATCTCCTTGGTTGCATTACCTGCATCGCTGTACCATGTCCAACGATGTGGGTCCGGGTGCTGGTACCAGGAGCCAGAAATCCTCAATTTCTGGGATTTAACAAAATTCCGGAAAAGGAGGGAATTCTTGCTGCCGGTATCAACTCCCGAACCATGAGGACCGACTGACATCTCATAGCCAGCTCGATTGCAGCCAGATACCGCATTGAAGTCACCCAGAACAATACGAATATCTCGCCGGGGACAACTGTCTGCCACGGATGTAAGTTTGGCGTAGAACATCTTTCACATCAAGTTTACAAACATCGGTAGGAGCGTACACAGCAATAAGAGACATGAAGCCCAAAAACAGCTTTAGTCTCATTACCATAATACGCTCATCGACTGGAGTGACCTCTACCACCGAGGGCTGGAGCCTACCGGAGACAACTATGGCTACTCCCTGGAGATGGTGACCATCGCTGCGGCCTGACCAGTAATAGGTGTAGCCACCTACACTGGTCGTGCCGCTGCCAGGTCTTCTCTCAGCTTCCCCAGTTCCCTCGATAGCAGGGGTAACCGATCATCCTGACGTAAAGAGCGGACGTTCCAAGCCCCCACCCTGACTTCCCGCCTGAGGTTAACCCTCGGGTAGTCGCTCTGGGTGGACGCCACCTCTGCCATCCCCGCCGATGCTGCTCCACATAAAAGGCGGCAGGCTGCGGGACCCTTCATCCACCTGTGGGGTTCCCTAGGGCTTTGCCCCACAAGCTTCATATTGGGCTGGCGGCTGCCAGGACGCAGGCAGGACGAGGAGCTCCCGTTCCTATTCCGCGCCCCAGCAGCCACCCTCCCAACGGGGCCCGCAGCCCGCCTCTCTCGTTGGGTAGG
>NC_091585.1:10748009-10753009 GCF_042767895.1 Penaeus vannamei
ATACTACCCGGAGGAGTTATTTGTTCAATGACCCTTTGTGCTTGTGCCTTTAGGCTAGGCATGGAATATTGATCTTTTCTCATTGTGAGATTTAGAATTGAGAATTCGATCATTTCGTTTGCCCACGGCGGGGGTTCTTTGTAATCAGGGTGGGGGGAGTCCATACCCTTGGCAAGCAATGAATCTTTTAGTTGAAAGCGTATCAAAACTCTGGCTGTATGTGTGAGCCAGGAATTGTCTGCAAACAACTGATAATCTTGTTGTAGGCGTCTGAGAACTCTTTGTCTTAAATAGGAGTTTGTGGGTGCCTGCAGGACCTTGGAAAGGAACTGTGCTGCCATTAGATCAATTCTAGTGTCCACGGACGGTAAATCAGTTTCCATGAGGAGGTTGATGACCTTTGTCCACTTAGGTGCACCTAGAATGATCCTGGCTGCTTCGTTTTGTATTGTTTCCAGTTTTTCTTTTAATGTTGTGCTGGAAGCAATGAGGGCGACAGATGCATAGTCAATAATAGGACGGACAGCATGTACATAGAATGATCTTAGTACTTTGTGTCCTGCTCCTATGTGTCTCCCTGTCATGACTTTCATGACTGACAGTCTTTCCTTGGTTCTGTCAAGCAGGTATTGGATCTCCTTTTTGAAAGTGAGTGTGTGTCCTATCCATTCACCAAGGTATAGATATTCCTTCACCCATTCCAGATCCATACCCTGTATGGTGAGTTTTTTGTTTCTGACATTGGTTCTCAGTGCCATTGCTTTGGATTTTGCTGCTGATATTTTTAGACCCGTCCTACAACACTCTTCAGACACCAGGTTCAGACAACGCTGAGCCCTAGTTAGGCAGTGGTTGCCAGAGGCTATGATTGCCAAGTCATCTGCATAAGAGATGATCTTGCATCCCTCTGGCAGGTGAATGTCGAGTATGTTGGACATGAGGGTATTAATCAGGGCTGGACTAAGAACCCCTCCCTGAGGAGTTCCATTTTCAAGTGGCATGTGCTGAGAGAGGTGGCCTTGAAATCTGACATTTGCTGATCTATTTTTAAAATAGTCAGCTATCCAGGCCAAGAGTCTGCCTTTGACTCCTTTGTGGATTAGGGTCTCTTGAATGGCAAGTGGACTTGCCAACTCAAAAGCCTTCTCCAGGTCAAGGAAGACAACCACGGCGGGTGAGGTGCAGATTGTGCTTAAGAGTGTGGAAATGCTATGAGCAGTGCTCTTACCCCTTGTGAACCCGTGCAGGTTTTCATGGGGGGGACCCGTTTTCCATCGGAGCCTGTTGAGTACCATCTTCTCAGCTGTTTTGCCCAGGCAGCTGAGAAGAGAGATGGGGCGGTACTTGCCAGGCTCCTTTGGCTTTGGGATGGGAACTATTGTGGCTTGTTTCCAGCTCTGGGGCACCGTGGCGGTTTGCCAGGATTTGTTGATAACCTGCAAGAATGCAAGTTCTCCTGCAAGGCCTAGATGCGAAATGATGGGGTGAGAGATCCCATCAGATCCCGGTGCTGACCCAGAACTGGATTTGTATGATTTTCTTAGTTCCCTAAGAGAGAACAAGGCATCTGCTTCATCAGCTTCGAATGCCTTGTCTCTTATGAGAGCAAGTCTTTCTGGATTTAAGTTTTGTTGTTTTTCTCTCATCATTGGAGGCAGATTGTTGGTGCTGGTTCTGGCAGAGAACTCAAGCACCAATCTGTTAGCCTCTGATTGTGGGTCATGATGAGTGCATTTCGGGGCTTGGCGGCTTGTCGCTTGCCTGACCCGTTTCCACAACTCTGTAAGGCTGGTCTGGTACCCAAAAGACTGGCACCATTCCAGCCATTTTTCCTGCCTTACTCTGTTGGCAGTTTCCTTGGCATCCACAACAGTTTCCCTCAGCAGGGCCAGATTGTCGGGAGATCTTTGCCGTCGGAAGTTTTTTCTACACATATTAACCCTGTGGTAGATCTCTTTGATCTCGTCATTATAGTACCAGGCGTCTTTGTGAGTTCTGGACCATGGACGAGTTTTGGGAATGGTCTGTGAGGCTGCCTGGTTTATGGCCTGGATTAGCCTTGCCTCTAGCACATCCACATCTTCATTATTGTTATTGGGTTCATTGTCTTTCAGACATCGAGCCAAGCCTTCTTGGAAGGCAAACCAGTTGGCCTTGTCAGTTTTCCATTTAGGAATGTGATGTGGTCTTTGGGCTAGACCTGCATCCATTAGTGTGGTGACTATGCCGTAGTGATCACTAGTAACTGTATCATCAACACACCATCGAATTCTCTCCACCATTGTTGCAGTGGCAAAGGTGAGGTCTAGGACCCCTCCCTTCACATGCGTTGGTTCTTTGGTGTTGAGAAGAGCGATCTCAGGGAATGTCTCAAGCACTTCTGCTATGTGAATGCCTGCCGCGTTCGGCCTTTTGCGGGGATTCAGCATGGCCATGTGTGCATTGAAGTCTCCCCCTATGATCACTCGGTCTTGTGCTGCAGTAGCACAGACCTGGTTTAGATCTAAGCTCTCACACAGTGGTTTGCTATAAATATTGTATATTTTTATAGAGCCCCCAGATAGCTGAATCTCAACAGCAAGAGATTCAACACCATCTCCACAGTGCGGCGGATTGGCTATTAAGGAGCAAGGGATAGCTTCTTTTACCAGGGTCATCAGGCCTCTAGCACCATCCAGGTTTGGAGTGGTGAAGGCATGATATCCTGAGAAGCACACGGATCCCATTGTTAGTGTCTCCTGGAGCATGACGACGTCAATGCTCCTTGCTCGCACAATGGACTGGAGAAATGAGTTCTTGCTTTTATAGCTACAGATATTCCACTGCAGTATGCTTAGATTGTGTGCCATGATGGTTACTCAGTGTCACTTGCTTCATCTTCCGATGCCCCAGTGCTGGTGGCATCAGATAGATACAGATCCTCATTGATTGAGGATTGTACAACTTCCTCTAAGTCAGACACTCCGGTTAAGGCCTTACCAAGGGGTGTAGGGCCTAGGTTGGAAGTGTCACCTTGGGTCGGAGGACGAGACTTTGGCTGTACAGACTCGGCCTGCTGCACAGTTTCAGCCTGTCCTGACAGACTAGCTAGGGTTTTATGTTATGTTTCTTTTGAAGCTAGCCTGTCATCCGAGGATTTGGGGAGGGGAGCGCTGCTTGTTATCGGTTTGGAGGCTTCTAGCTTCCTTCCCTTCAGAGCCGCCACAGTTTGGGTCATAGCCGTCATGGCGACCTGCACTGCTTTCTCCGCCTCCTCACTGGTCCTCCCCAAGGCTGTTGCTACTGCAGAAACTACAGCACTCAACAGGAGAGTCATATCTTTCTCGTCAAAGAAAAGATTATCATCTACTGGGGGGACCATTGCTGTGGACTTTGAACCTTTTTCCCTTTGGTTCTTTTTTGTGGTTTTGCCACTAGCAAGCTCGGGGAATTCCTCTCTGTTAGAGGTATCCAATTTTCTCTGTGGGGGCGACTCCTTCCTCTTAGGAGGTCGGGGAGTCTTCTCCTTTTTATTTTGTTTTTTGTTTTGACCCCAGACATAGGTACCTGGGGGCGCAGGGACAAAGTCAGGACGTTTTTTGGCTAACTCCTGCTTTTTAATCACTGCCTGTTTCCTGACAGAGCAAGCCAGACTCCAGGCATGATGTTTTTTGGCACAGTTTGGACACTTGGCTGTTGTGTCCTTCTGGCCATCTTTGTGTGCCTTAATACACACTTCCGTTTCGTGTGCCTCGCTGCATACACCACATTTGGCTTTGGCCTTGCAGTTGGCCAGGTGATGCCCGAATTTTTGGCACGTGAAACACCTCAAGGGCTCTGGCACATATGTCCTGAGCTTGTATGAGCCCCAGTTACCCAGATCAAGGGTGGTGATTGGGGCTCCCTTGAGGATAACAAGGACTTGCCTGGTTGGAGACTTCCCTTTGGTCATGCGGGAAGCCTCCACCACTTGTGGTAGAGACGTGATCACCTCCACGTCGAACCCTAGTGGAAAGCCAAGTAGCACCATCTTAGATTTTTTCTCTTGGGAGGTCAGTGGTGAGATACACACCTTCCTCCCATCTTTAAGCACCTTGATTTCCTGCAGGAAGTTCATGGTGGCTTTGTCTTTGGGGGCAATGATCATGCCCTCATCTCTGGAGATTCGGATTGATAATCTCACATTTCTTTCCTTCTCCAATGCCCTTACCAGCTGGTATGCATTGTCGAAGTCTTCAGGTTTTTTTGGTACCTTAAACCGCGTTAGTCGACTTGGGGTGTGTTCTGCCTCTTCATCAGAGTCAGTCTCCACCCTTCGTCGCTTCGCTTCTGTCTTGTCCTTGCTCGGTTCAGCAGGCCGGACACGTTCGGCCTGCTTTTGGGTTTTCTTTCGCCCCCCTGCAGCCTTGAAAGGCTCCAGGGTGACTGCCATGGTCGGATTCATTTTGTGGTCATTAGAGAGTTGGAAAATGATTTGTCCCCTTTCGGGGGTTATCTTTATACCTCCTCTCTGGGTGAGGTCTGAAGAAGGGCCTCACAAAAAGCTCTGATCCCTACACTCGACCCTTCAGCACCACAGGACAGGAGATCCCCCTGGGTGGGCTGAACTTGGAGTTTTGGTGTGGTAAACGCTCTGCACCCCAATCCTGCTACAAGGAGGGTGTGATCACGTCACCGCAGCCCAGGCGAATGTTGGAAATCAACGTTTCCCGCAGGCCCAGGCTGCACCAGGAAATCAGAAAGAGAGGGCAAGAGTAAGACACCGAAAAGACGCCCTTGGTGCGTGGCCACAAACTATGTCCAGGACCAGAGGGTCCAGACCTGGTTTGAAACCTCGCTCTCCAAGGGAGCGGTAGTGGGGCACTTACTACAAGAGAAGGCCTGGCCAATTGTCGCGGCGAACCACGAGAAATTGGCGGAGCTCTCTGTGTAGTTTGTTGTCAAATAATATCGTAATCAAGCTCAAGTCTGGAGGCTTTAGCTCTGGAGAATCACGCCAAGTGAGTGACAATAATGCCTCG
>NC_091585.1:10758009-10765509 GCF_042767895.1 Penaeus vannamei
CGACCACAACGCTAGTCATGCTGGGGTCCGTAGAGGAGTCATCATCCCATTAGGCCACGGCAATTTTTTTTTCTTGAATAGCGGGCCCGCTGACATTGATTTCCAGAACCTTGATTTCCTGACAAAAGTGAAAATCCCGAATCTTTTCTATTCTAATATCCCGCCGATATTGTGACGTCTGCGAAAGAAATAGCAAGAAATAAATACAAATCAATTTGTTTGATTCATGGTGTATGGTATCGTTTCTCCCGTCCTTAACACTAAAATAAAATATATTTGGCGAAATACCTTATTCATGTGTCATGTCATGTCTATTGTCAATCGTGAATAATTTTTTTTATTTGATTTCCGAAATAACAAATTCTGGTTGAAAGAATTCTTTGTTTTCACTCAACTCCTCGAAGACTTGTAGTAAGACAGAATCGTACTTCCTCCAGGTGGGGTTGGAACTGATATATTCCTGTATTTCTGATCCTTGGAAGGGAGGAGGTATACTTAATTTTGGAGCTAGGGATTTTTTTTTTCCCGCCGACATTTCATTATCACCAGATTTGCCCGCTATTCAAGAAAAAAAAATTGCTGTGGGCTTAGGTGATTGAAGTTAATGTTTCTCTAGTGGTCTTGGCTGACTAACGAAAAGTTTTCTGTGATTAAATGGAGAGGAATGATATTGGTTGCCTGTCTTGGATGTAGATTTCCAAGAAACTGTTATAGACACTTACGGTGTACATGATACTGGTCGTATAGACTAATATTGTTTAATGAATCACCAGCAGTTTCAACAATGAACTTCAGTATAAATTACCGGCAAAGGGATAACCAACACTTATTTTGTACCAAAGGCGTCCAAAACTAACATCCTTTTTACCTTCCTCTCTCTCACTCCCCAGCTGGAGCTGCGCTTCCGCAACCAGTTCCGCTACTACATTGGCAACATCTTCCTGCCGAGCCTCATGCTGGTGATCCTGTGCTACGTCACGCTCTTCTTCGACCTCAACGACTTCAATGTTGGTCTCGATGGCTCTTGGCCATTGGAGTTTCAGGGGGCCGTCGCGGTCGAAAACGAAGTTCGTCAGTTATGATCGTATTTTCGTGATTTTTGATATGTTTTACAAACATAGAAAGTGATAAACACCACCGTTTCATATCATTTAGATAATAAGTTATGGTTATTTAAGAAAAACAAGTTTTTGATCAGTCACAAAATCTTTAAAATCACACTAATCCATTGAACAAACTTGTTGAAAAAAATACCACCTATACTCTATAGCAATACCTAAAACTTGCAAAGACCAGAAATTTTAATTTCCTTTTAGTTTAGTGGGAATTTATTTTTTCTAAATGTTCAGTCTTATGAACATAAAGATATAATATATGGACTTCTATTACCTAAAATAAAAAAAAAGACTTTAACAAAACCATTACAAATTTATTCAGCTTTCAAATGATCCAGACCCCTTTAGAATCGCCCAAGTAGTTATGGAGCCTTTGAAAAAAATGTTGGAAACTTGACAAAAGTGTAGTTTTGAGTTATCGGGCTCCACAGTTTAGGATACTTTTCCCTCATTTTTTTTTTTTTTTTTTTTTTTTTTTTTTTTTTTTTGTAGAATTCTTATCTCTGGATCAATCTTGCTGCACTCTATGGCATTCACATGGTATTCTGGTGTAGCTGGTACATAGTCCCCCTCTTTTGCAAAGTAATGGTGATAACTGCACATGATTGTAGAAATACCAGATGTCACCACAGGCTTTGCAGTGTCTAACCTGACCACATGAGGTATCTCAATGTAAAAACAACTGCTGCAGCTGTGATTAAGAAGTATTTCCGATCAAATTACGTTTATTAAATACTAAAATAACATCTGCAATTAGTAGTGTCCCCTTACTGTGTTGCATGAGCCTCTGTCTGCGATATGGTGCCGTGGAAGTAGGAGGTGGCAATCTTTCTGATTTTCTGGTGGAGTTTAGTCTCCCAGATCCCTAGTCTTGACGATCAGCTGATGGGTAAACGGGTTGCCAGCTAGCTACCAGAGAATGCCAAAATAAACCGAAAAAAACTAATTTGTCGAGTATATTTGCACAGACGTGACAAAGTAAACATTGGAGCGAGAGGCGGGGGGCGGGGGTCAGAGATTTAGTTATAACTCATTTTTACATACTTATCAAAAATATTACGTCACGGAATTGCCAAAGCCCACTAGATTACTGGAGATTTTTTTTTTCTTTTTCAAATTTTCGAGTATTTTTGAAAAATTTCGTTGCGACGGCCTCCTTCATGCACGCGAGCCACTGTGCCGGCGGCGATGGCTATAGAAAGTGTAGCGATAGCAGTAGTAATATAATAATAGCGATGATAGTAATAAGATTGTAGCAGTGATAATAGTAATCACGATGATAATCATGAATGATGGTGCTAATACTGGTTCCAGTCATAGTAGTCGTGTCAACTAGAGCAGTAAGGAAACGCCGTCAGCTACCCAGTTCAGCTAAAGGCGATTCGTCTTCCCGCAGGACCGCATCATGGTGTCGCTGACCTCCCTGCTCGTGCTCGTGACCTTCTTCACCGACACCAGCCAGGCCATCCCCAAAACCGCCTACTTCAAGCTCATCGACGTGTGGTTCATGTCCCTCATGTTCGAGGACTTCTTCATCATCCTGTCCATCATCTACATCGAGGAGCAGCGCCAGGAGTTGGCCAGGCCCACCTCTTCCTCTTCTTCGGGCTCCTTCATCAAGGTTCGCTCCGTGTCCAGCCTTCCAGCCAAACCGCAGCCGACAGTCCTGGGCCATGGAAGCGAACGCATCGTCAAGATCAACCGCTATCTCATCCGCTTCTTCGCCTGCACCCTCGTCCTCATGCTCATCATCTTCATCCCAATGGGCGTCTACGGCTTGACCAAGAACGTGCTGAGGCCCCACAGGCCGACGGTGACTTTGCTGCATCCTGACACTCTCGAGCCCATTGGGGAGCAAGACAGGTTCTGAGATGTACCCCCATGATCTGGCCCGGATACATACTGGTAATCTTTACTGTGCATTCTTCACCCCCCCCCCCCCCTCTCTCTCTCTCTCTCTCTCTCTCTCTCTCTCTCTCTCTCTCTCTCTCTCTCTCTCTCTCTCTCTCTCTCTTATCAATCATATAAGGCAGTTATCCTATAATTCTCATGCACACGTAAGGTGATTTTATTATATAGCCGTAGCACTAATATTTGCTTCACATGTGAATAACAAAGACTACTTACCGTGTATGATAATTACATATAACACTCAAATAGAACCGTATGTAAAGTAGGTAGGTGTAAATTGCACTTCATAATTAAAAGCATTGTCTCACACATATAAGACACACACTCACACACAAAACACAAACACACTCACACACAAAACACAAACACACACACACATATGTATATATATATATATATATATATATATATATATATATATATGTATACACACAAATATATATATATATATATATATATATATGTATATATGTGTATATATATGTATATATATACATATATATGTATATATATATATATATATATATATATATATATATATATATATATACACGCACATATATATGTATACATATATATATATATATATATATATATATATATATATATATATATATATATATATATATATATATATTTATAAACACACACACACACACACACACACACACACACACACACACACACACACACACACACACACACACACATATACATACATACGATCACTTTTATCTTCACTTGGTATCCGCTAGCGGCGCTGGTATTGAAACTGCTTGGGTCAGACGCACAAGCAGTGTGGTTCCTAGCGACGGCCGCATTTTGGACGCTATGGTTTGCACACGATTATCCTTGTGTTCTCACCATAGTGGCAGCGACACTTTGAGAACATTCTGTGGGCCATTCTTTTCTCTCACAAGTGTGTCGAAGAGTAACCAAGAAGCCCATTTATACTTCGTATTTTTTCTTCGTTTATGTGTTTTACTTTCAGGGCCACACCATTATCTGCTGCTTTTCGGATTTTTTTTTTCAGCAACAAATAGAACGACAGGAAAAAATGAATAAAATAAAGAAATGAAAAGAAAAAAGGTTGCGGTGAACATATAGAGCTCACAGAACATAAAGAATGACAGGATTATTCAAGTTTTCATCCTTTCATTACACGCCTCATGCAATGAATCCCGTTCTTTGATCTATCACTACAGTTCCGAATAAAGAACATTGTTTTTGGCTGAAATTGCGTGTGCTGCATTTACTTTTTTTATATATAATTTTGTTTTGTATGATGGCAATCTTGCAAAAAAAAAAAAAAAAAAAAAAAGAAAAAAAAACAGCCCGTACCCAAAAGTTTGTCGTGTCAGGTCCCTTTCCACTGGCCTTTTGTTGTTTTCTTTGCCATGTAAATTTTCAGCTCTACGAAGAAAACATCGATCTGCTCTACTGTCTACATGTTCTATAAACTACTCAACTAAACTCTAAACTAAACTAAGCTTGTAGTTTAAAACTATATGACGCTTCCAGATTGGTTGTCCTCTAGCATGGGACTACAAAGAGGCCCTCTTATTGGTATCCGTCAGGATGTGCCTCCAATAGTGGCAATATTTATAGGTTTGCGAAAGACAAAGCTTGTGCTGGTCCGACCTTTTTTTCAAAATGCAAAAAAATGAAGCGGCGAATCCGAGAAGAAACAAATAAAATTGGTGTGGCCCAGATGAAACATGCTTAGAATCAACTTTTTATCTGAATCGTGCATTTTGAAGTTTTTTTTTCACAGAAACATGCATCGTCTGCTAATTCAGATCTAAAAAAACGGCCCGCAGCACCATCTCAAGGAATTAGCTCTGATGACGTCACAAGGTGTGTTCTTCTAAACATTAACAACAAAAAACAGTCATGGCGTGCAGCAGCAGTGGCGAGAATTCTTGTTATATATAAATACATATATGTGTGTGTGTATCTATCTATATTTATATTTATATATGTATATATAAGTATATATATGTATATATATAAGTATATATATATATGTATATATATGTGTATATATGTATATATATAAGTATATATATGTATATATATATATATGTATATATATGTGTGTGAATGTGAGTGTGCGTGTTTTCGCGAGTATGTATATAAAATCTTAGGTTTACTTTCTGAAATTGACATAAAAAAAAACAAAAAACTATTACACTCGAAAGACATTGGGGACTAATTTATTAAAATCGACTGATAACTTAAACTGGAACACTGGAGGTTACATGTAGGGGGGGGGGGGGCATTTTCTCTGTCGTTCATTTTCACGACGCAATACGGTTTTTCTGAAGCACAATTCACTCTCAACAAGTTACATTCACTCTCACAAAATACAGGTCTTACGGTCATGGGCCAGAGGAATACAACTTATGACGTCACTACCGGATTGTTGCTCCAATAATCTGATAGTTTTTGTTCTGGCTTTAGCAGACGACGTTTTGTGTGGTGGAAAAGCAACTTCAAAAAACAATGCTAAACGAATAGATGTTTATGCGACGTACTCATTTTTAGTGAACTTAGGGACCTGAAAAAACAACAACAAATTCACATTCAATTATACGATCTTTATTTACATAGCGTTTGCTCTTTATGCTATATAGGATATATGCGCAATCACGTCTCACGTTTTTTTCTGTGTAAAAGTGTCCATTGCGGTAAATTTTTAAAATTCTTATTGTGACATGATATGACAGCGTATCACCTCACTTTGACCTAAAATCGCATTACTACTTGTTAACCATCTCTGGTTAACAAGCACGAAATCAATTAATTATTTTCTCTCATGTTTAGAGAACACAATTGTTTCAACCACAACAACTTCCAAGAGTTTGTGATTTTCTCTCACTCTGAGAATCAACTTCTTATGATTTCGCAAAGTCATTTCACCTTTTTTTTTTTAATCAAGATGTCCTACCTTCAACACCAATGTATTATTATCAAATAAATAGTATAAAGAGGAATATCAGTATTCTCTTTCCTTATGTTGGACAGAGTATATAGTATGTGAGTCTTTTGTGACATTACTCTGTACATGAAGATTTCTTACTATCAACGTTATCATTATTATTATTTATTATTATTTTCATTTTGATGCTCTCGCTCTCTCTCTCTCTCTCTCTCTCTCTCTGGGGTATCTATATTTGAAATTTGTTAGTTTACGTGGAAAAATCCTAATAATCAGAATTTGATATGAATGGTAAATTCACAACCAATACCTGTAAATAAAGAATGCTCATAGAACTGCATTAAAACTACTTACAGGCAGATAATATCTCATACAATAAAAGTGTATAGCAGAAGAAACGATAAACAATCTATAGTTTTTTGACGCAGATGATCAGTTTAGATAATCGTCGGAAGCGGCTAATTAAGAAATTCACTTCTTTTCATCTGCTTCGCCACTCCAGCCCCCCCCCCCTCCTCAAGGTTCGACACCTATTCGACGTCGAGTAGACGCCTAATCTTGACCTGATGGTAGTGTTTCACAGGTGGATTCTGAGATAATCTCAGTTGAGAAAGCAAAGAAATGTGAATCTTTGGTTCTGAAAGGCAATAAGCGTCGAATATTGGTCAAAACGGCAATAATCCAAGCAAGAATATTCCCGGAAGAAAGTCCGACGCTCACCACTCGTCCGACGATCGGGTACCGGTGTTATGATTTATAAGATGTATTAGGACCTTGTAAGACAAGTCATCTCTAAAACTGTGGCTTCTCAGTCATGATACCTCTGGGTCACGTATAATCACCGCTAGCCTTCTGTGCTGTGGCTTAGGAGAAATAATGTTTCTCTTCAACCTAAGGTATACCTAACATGTATAAACCTGAAGTGTATCTTTAAAGGGCTTATGTAAAGTAACAACTGAAAATTTTAAAAAGGGAGAATTAGCTGGCAAACCATGGAATGTTCTGGAATTGACGTCACATATCCGGAACCCGGATGTGTGACGTCAATTCCAGAACACAATCACAGCATTCTTTGCATTCAATACATTGTACATGGCGGACTCACTACAAGACTACAGCGGCAGTGAAGTTTCATCGGATTATTCCGACGAGGACATTGGTACAACTTCTTCAGAGGGTGCCAATGTCTCCGAAGAGTTGGAAGAAGAAGAGGAATATCAAGGGTTGATGGTTGCTGGACCGTACATGCACGAGCCCGACGTTGTGGATGTCGTGTAAGTTGTGCCAAACCAGCCAGACATGGATGGCGTCGAGACCCGAAGAGATTGAATGAATGGTAATTTTCTAAATTATTTTTTATAGTCGAACGTGTGATCCCACTTCTGTATGGTACAAAATTTCTGCAGGCTGAGCTATCTCTTGCCTGCACCCGTGGCGCAGGCCTACATCCATGGAGGGGCATCGGTATTTATTTTTGTGCTTTTTGGGGTGTACCTACCTACCTCTGAGTAGTAATACATGCACACTTGCAAT
>NC_091585.1:10770509-10773009 GCF_042767895.1 Penaeus vannamei
ATACGATAAATTAATAAACTTAAATCCAACCAGTAATGCTTCCCGGTCTCTGATGATAAAGTAATGTCTTTTCCAATGTTAAAGGCTTGCACGAAATTGAATTGGCGGTAAACATCTAAACAGGTGCCAGATGCATTCTTCTAATCTCGTTTATTTTCATGCAAATTTGTATTTATATTAGTTATATTACAATTAAATCTAAAGTAAGAAATCAATGGCCATCCTACGCATTATATTCCAAAATACTGTGAACCAGACGAAAATATAACCAATGCAGTAAAACAGCTGGTCGTCAACCGCAGTCATTCCCATTACGTCACAGGAGTGGGCGTATCACAGGAATTGCCACCGGAAAAGACGACATAAGTTTACAAGCAAGATTAGACAGTTGTTCCATAATTTTTTTCTGATAAGCAAAATTTCGGATTACATCTATGATTGTCTTTGTTATCTGAATTATCAATAAATAAATAAATAAATAAATAAAAATAAAAAATAGTAATAATAATAAAAAATAAATAAATAAATAAATAACAGCAGAAGTAAGATCTCTGTTACTACTCTTGCTTACTGTGACTTACAGCGACCTTTTTTCGGTTATAGAACATTTGATTCATGACTCCACTTCTCACCAGTGAAAAGAAGATTCGCCAATGAAGTGCTCTTTCCGGACAGATACTTTGTCAGCCAACGCCCCTGCACCCAGGAATGATAAGGAATGCCTGTCACAATTATGTCACTTCCTGCTGACGAAACAAAGGCCGAACAAACCAATGGAAAATAAGACTTTGCAATAAAATTAAACTGGGTGGAATAGAGTACATTACACGAGGTCGATGGCTATGAGGCAACAAATAACCTACCGTTCTTTGTAATGTCTAGATTATTCCGGAAGATTGGACAGCAGTACCTTCGACCTGTGATGTTTGACTCCAGAGCAGATTAGTAAAGTCGCAAACTAAACTCTACTATTCTAATCCCACTCGAGAAAACCCCCAAAGATTCCTCGTTAGTGAAGCTTTCTATTGAATATTCTACTGGACTCGAAGTCTTTAAGTCCTTTAATGCATGTTCTCCACTGCACCTTCTCTCTGGTTCAGTTAGTGTCCACTCCTCAGTTACAGAGAAAGGTATATTCGTTTTTTTTTCTTCGTTTGGCATGATATAGCAATAGAAAATGCTTAAAATATAACTCATGAAGTCATAATATTTTCTCAATATCCTAACACCATTGCCTTTTACATCCTTGAGAACATCTAATTCGAAATTTATTTGTTGGAAAGCCTTACAAAATGGTGTAAGGCATCTCTACCTGACAAACTTCTTCTCATATATGTGATTTGTATATATACACATTCACTACATACACTATATCAGTTTAAATTGCTAATTGTTCACTACAATAGTGCCTTAAATCTGGATCTATAGAAGACCTGCCTCATTCCATGGTGTAGTTATGCGGCTGGCAGAACAGACGCAGGATCGATAATTAATAATATTTGGTTCTCAATTGGAGAAATATTATTTTCGTCTCAGCTTTATCATTTTTTATGAATTAATAATTGTATTTGTCATGTATTACTGGTTACAGTAATAATGGCATATATGATCGAAAGTTTGAATTACACTCGGATTAACAATATCTGTTGAAGCCTTTGTAGGTGGCTCCCAGGTAGAGGATGTCACGACTGAGGATTAATAAGGAAAGTTGGCTTGTAATTTTAGTTTACTATTTGTTTCTCCAATTGATGACCAGCTGTCCTGATGACTTTTCTTGTGCACCATTTATTATATTTATACCAGCATATGTAATTGGAAAGTTTGTTTGAATTATAGGTAGACTTTCAATTTCTGTTGAAACATGGTTTATGGGGCTATCCTCAATCCTACCATTGGTCAACTGCTCACAGTTGATCCGCATTCATTTTTGTGGTTTTGAATTCTTTCATTAAGATCATCTTGGCTCTTCCATTGATTTTGCTTTACTTTTGGAATGAGCATTGGAAATCATATCGAAATGAGTTCCCATTTCTAGAGGTAAGTGATGCAAAATAAAAAATCATTTTTTTCACAGGCAAATTGGCAAATTGATGACTGTTTAAAGGGACATTTGTATTGCAAACATATAGAATTAATGGCAATAAAGTTCTCTCTTAATATGCAAATGTTATTACATATCAGCTATTGTTAGACATCCAGTGATAACGTGTGGTACATGTCATTTGCCTGTGGCACTGGCGAAAGGGGCGTGACTTCTTATATATCGTTTCAGAAAAACATACTTCTCTTATCTATGTATAGATAAGAAGAAAGAGAAAAAGAGAGAGGTGGTGTAGAATGCATAGCTAAGATTATTAGACCAGGACCAGATCATGTGGGTACATTTCAGAACCTATCTTGTTCCCCAATGGGCTCGAGAGTGTCAGGGTGCAGGTATGTCACCGTCGGCCTGTGGGGCCTCAGCACGTTCTTGGTCAAGCCGTAGACGCCCATTGGGATG
>NC_091585.1:10793009-10798009 GCF_042767895.1 Penaeus vannamei
TTATTTCCCGATCCCTGACATATTTCCCGATCCCTGACATATTTCCCGATCCCTGACATATTTCCCGATCCCTGACTTATTTCCCGATCCCTGACTTATTTCCCGATCCCTGACATATTTCCCGATCCCTGACATATTTCCCGATCCCTGACTTATTTCCCGATCCCTGACATATTTCCCGATCCCTGACATATTTCCCGATCCCTGACTTATTTCCCGATCCCTGACTTATTTCCCGATCCCTGACTTATTTCCCGATCCCTGACTTATTTCCCGATCCCTGACTTATTTCCCGATCCCTGACATATTTCCCGATCCCTGACTTATTTCCCGATCCCTGACTTATTTCCCGATCCCTGACATATTTCCCGATCCCTGACTTATTTCCCGATCCCTGACATATTTCCCGATCCCTGACTTATTTCCCGATCCCTGACATATTTCCCGATCCCTGACATATTTCCCGATCCCTGACATATTTCCCGATCCCTGACATATTTCCCGATCCCTGACATATTTCCCGATCCCTGACATATTTCCCGATCCCTGACTTATTTCCCGATCCCTGACTTATTTCCCGATCCCTGACTTATTTCCCGATCCCTGACATATTTCCCGATCCCTGACTTATTTCCCGATCCCTGACTTATTTCCCGATCCCTGACATATTTCCCGATCCCTGACTTATTTCCCGATCCCTGACTTATTTCCCGATCCCTGACTTATTTCCCGATCCCTGACTTATTTCCCGATCCCTGACTTATTTCCCGATCCCTGACTTATTTCCCGATCCCTGACATATTTCCCGATCCCTGACTTATTTCCCGATCCCTGACTTATTTCCCGATCCCTGACATATTTCCCGATCCCTGACATATTTCCCGATCCCTGACACATTTCCCAATCCCTGACATATTTCCCGATCCCTGACATATTTCCCGATCCCTGACATATTTCCCGATCCCTGACATATTTCCCGATCCCTGACTTATTTCCCGATCCCAGACATATTCCCCAATCCCAAACATATTTCCCGACCCCTGACAAATTCCCCGACCCGTGACCTATTCCCCGACCCGTGACATATCCCCCGACCCGTGACAAATTCCCTGACAGCCCTTCCAGAATCCGTGACGAAAGCGCCCTACCTGCGAGAGGTTCGGGATCCCATTCATCCCCGTGTCCAGGTAGCTCTCGGTGGTGGCCACGTCGCCCGTCTGGAACGTCACCATCGGCACGAGGTTGGCCGCTGCAGAGGGTGGTGGGTTGCGTTGGACCGGGGAAGAAGGGGGGGTGGGGAGGGCGGTGGCAGGGACGGTGATGATGGGGATGTTTGAGTAGGAAGGTTGTAGTGATGATGAAAGTGTTGTAGTGATGTTTGATTAGGAAAGTTGTAGTGATAATGATGGTGATGATGGTGATGCTTTATTAGGAAAGTTGTAGTGATGATGAAAGTGTTTGGTGATGTTTGAGTAGGAAAGTTGTAGTGATGACAGTGATTGGTGATGTTTGATTAGGAAAGTTGTAGTGATGATAGTGTTTGGTGATGTTTGATTAGGAAAGTTGTAGTGATGATAGTGATTGGTGATATTTGAGTAGGAAAGTTGTAGTGATGATAGTGATTGGTGATGTTTGATTAGGAAAGTTGTAGTGATGATAGTGATTGGTGATGTTTGAGTAGGAAAGTTGTAGTGATGATGATAGTGATTGGTGATGTTTGATTAGGAAAGTTGTAGTGATGATGATGATAATGATGGTGATGTTTGATTAGGGAAGTTGTAGTGATGATGATGATAATGATGGTGATGTTTGATTAGGAAAGTTGTAGTGATGATGAAAGTGTTTGGTGATGTTTGGGTAGGAAAGTTGTAGTGATGATGATGATAATGATGGTGATGTTTGATTAGGAAAGTTGTAGTGATGATGAAAGTGTTTGGTGATGTTTCATTAGGAAAGTTGTAGTGATGATGATGATAATGATGGTGATGATGGTGATGTTTGATTAGGAAAGTTGTAGTGATGATGATAATGATGGTGATGATGGTGATGTTTGATTAGGAAAGTTGTAGTGATGATGATAGTGATTGGTGATGTTTGATTAGGAAAGTTGTAGTGATGATGATTGATTTGGGAATTAGTGGTGATGATAGTTATGGTGACGTGGTGATGTTTGGTTTGGGAAGTGGTGGTGATGATGATGGGGATGTTTGATTTGGAAAGTTGTAGTGATGATGATGATGGTGATGATAGTGATAGTGATTTTTGATTGGGAAAGTTGTAGTGATGATGATAGTGATTGGTGATGATGATGATAGTGATGGTGATGTCCGATTAGGAAAGTAGTAGTGATGATGAGGTTTGATTAGGAAAGTAGTAGTGATGATTATGATAGTGATGATGTTTGATTAGGAAAGTAGTGATGATAGTGATAGTTTTGATGATGAGACGACTAGGAAAGTAATGATCATGATGGTAATAATGATGGTGATGTTTGATTAGGAAAGTAGTAGTGATGATGATAGTGTTTGGTGATAAGGTTTGATTAGGAAAGTAGTGATGATGATGATAGTGATTGGTGATAATGGTTTGAATAGGAGGATAATAATAGTGATGGTGGTGATAGTGATGGTGGTGTTGAGAATTATCATGTTTGATGAGAAAATTAATGATGACGATGGTGAGGGCTACCATGAATAAAGATATGATATCATTGGCGCTTTTCTTGCAGTAGTAATAATGATTACAATTTTCTTGCAGTAGTAAGTAATAATGAAAATAAATTTCTTGCAGTAGTGATAATGATAATCATTTTCTTGCAATAGTAAGAAAGATGATAATAATTTTCTTGCGGTAGTATTTTTTCGCTTTTTCAGTAGTAATAATGGCTAATATTCATAATATTAATAATAATATAAAAATGAAAATAGTGGTAATAAAGGGAGCAACGATAATAAAAAAAATGATAATGATGATAAAGATTCTGATGATAATAATGATAGTAATAAGAATAATAAAATCATGTGATAATTATAACAATGATAATAAGAACAATAATGAATAAAAACAATGATGGTGGCAATGGTCATAAAAGCTTAATGATAATGCTTATAATAATGACAATAATAATGATTACTATGATGATAATAATTATAAAAATAATATTATAATATGATAATATTAACAATAATATTAGGAACTAGATGATGATGATAATAAGGATAAATAATGATAATCAAATAACAATAATAACTATGATAATGATAATGACAATATTAAGGAAAAATGTAGTATCTATGATTTTTACTATTCTTATCAATATCATCATCATTTGCATTATAATAATAATAATAATAATAATTATTATTATTATTATTATTGTTGTTGTTGCTGTTATTATTATTTTTTATTGTCAGTACTGTTAATATCATCATTATCATTACTATTATCATTACTGTTATTATTATCATTATTATAATCAGTTTATTCCAAATATCATCCTTATCAGTGTTTCTATCCTTATGTTATTATTACTATTACTAATACTATCACGGTCATTACTATTGTTGTATAATTAGCTTCATAACATTCGTTAATATCATCATGATAATGATAATCTTTATCATTATTACTATTATTGTTGTTATCATAATTATGAATAGAATCACTATTATTTTCCTTATTTTCATTGTCATTTTCTTTAGTGGCATCGTCATCGATAACATCACCATTACACTTATTATTAATAGCAGTATTATCAATATCATCATCATTATATTGTTATCATCACTATTCTATTACTATTATATGTGAAGCAAAACGCATTACACAGCAGACTGATGAGAAATGCACCTTGGGAGATAAGAATTTCTCGGTTGGTTTGTTAAAATTGTGCGTGGAGCGACCCAGTGACCGCTCCCTATACGGACATGCATATACACGGGAACAAATGCATAGCTATCAGTCTAAACATGCAAATATAGTAAAACGAATAAAAACAATATATTTAGAGCTTAACTACAGACCATCTCTCCTGGTTTATATCATGAGGAGTGCTCTGAACGACTGAATGGAACGTCTGATACCATGATACGACCATTAGCTGCCACTGATGGTGATGAGGATAATGATAGTGTTGATAGTGATGATGATGGTGGTGGTGGTGATGATGATAATGATAGTGATAATGAATAGACAGATAGATAAATGTATATATATGTGTGTGTGTGTGATAAATAGACAGATATGCATTTATTTCTGCGTATATGCATATTCATATACGAATATTCATTGTGTCGTGCCGTCTGAGTAGTCACGCCCGCCAATCTACAGTGATTCTTCGCAGCTGAGACAAAGTTCTTACCGTAGACAACCGCTGTGGGAATCAGCAGCAAGAGGGCAGCGGGTGTTCTGGCAGATCCCGTCATCTGGAAAGTATTTGTTTTGACTTTAGAGTCTTTGTTTTGTCTGTTGTATGGATAGTCTGGTATTTGAGTGTGTGTGTTTTGGCGCTCGGTGTTATGAAAATATCAAAATCTGTAAAAAAAATTGTTCTATTTATAGTCATTGTAATGCTATTTCAGCTTATGAGTAATTATCGTAATAATTACTTTCATATGCTCGTCTGGATACATGGGCCTGGGATTTTAGTGACAACGTTCGGACCTCTTAATTCACCTTAAGAGATCCTTTGCTCATCTTAAACCACAGGCCGGGATGGCACGACCTACTCGTCTTATTCGAGGTACATGTAAGTCTAGTGACAAAACATGGTGGAAACATTAGACTGACAAGTTGCGTAACAAGTTGATAAGTCATTGAGGAACATCGTATTAGACATAATGGTACGGATTTGTTGGGCGACATGTTAGCAGTCTTGGTGTGGACGAGGTGATGTCAGAGACCTTCCACCGGCCAACAGACCAACAAGGTGTGGACCGTTTCACCAAGACGTATTTTATTGCCGACATGTCTCTCAACATTGTTACAGATGTCCCCATACA
>NC_091585.1:10833009-10835509 GCF_042767895.1 Penaeus vannamei
ACCTCCCCCTATCCCTCACTTAAAAAAGTGCAAACTGGTACTTGATACCTTACCTCTCCGTAACCCCTAAAGATAACAATATTCGCGTGCCACCTCTTGATCACACTCTAGAATTCCCTTACGCTTCAGACACGTTATCGTAGGAGCGACCAGGAACCAGCTGGAGGTCATAGCTAACTCGAAGAAAGGAAGGAAGACGGAGCACATGATAGGCCTCGTTCAGGTGAGGTCACAGGAACCGGTGGTCTTGGGTCGCTCCGGTGTTCCTTTTGAACGTAGTGTGTCTCATGTCAGTTTTGGATTTTTTTTAAAGGTTCACAGATGATAATCGAAGCAAATGCCTGATCCATATTCATGGTGAAAGGAAAGATATGTATGAGAATACAAGAGATATATTGGACCAGTTTCGAATATATCTTCGTCAGAAATACACGTCCTGCTGACAAAAGATATATTCAAAACCAGTTAAATGCAGCTCTTGTATTGGGAAGATATGCATTCCCATTCGTGTCTTTCCAACAAAACATATATCTTAAATATATATTGCTTCATGGAATGTTCAGAATATCTGTGTACCTTTTTATGAATAGTTATTACTACAAGGTATGAAAATGTAACTATCTCCCAAAACTCTTGATCACATAAACTAAATGCATCAGCAGAATTACATTTAATCAACAGTGATAACAACATGCACATCGTTATTTGCAAACAAATGCAAATGATTATCATAATGATAATGATGATAAAGATAATAAGAATAATAGTAACGATAATGATGATAATTATCATGGTATTAATGATAATGGTAGTAATAATAATAATAATACTGATAATGATGATAATAATAATAATGATAACGATAATAATAACAATAACAATAAGGATAAGACCAGCAATAATGATAATAATAATAATAATAATGACAACAATCATGGTGGTAATAACAATGAAAATAATAATAATAATAATGCTAATAGTAACAATAACTACAACAATAATAATAGTAACAGTAATAAAGATAATAATGGTAATAATGAAAATGATGATGATAATAACAGTATAAAATCAATAAAAACAACAATGATAGTAATGATAATAATGATAACAATAATGCTGATGATAATGATAATGGTAATGATAATAATAACATTAATGATAATATTGATGGTGATGATAATGATAATGATAATAACAGTAATAATGATAATAACAGTGGCAATAATAACAATAATCACAATAATAAAGATTACGATAATCATAATAATCGTAATAATAAAAATTACGATAATCATAATAATCATAATAACAAAAATTATGATATTCATAATAATGATAATAATAACAGGGACAACATTAATGATAGAATAGATACATTACTAAATAAAAAAACCTGCTTTATGATTCTGCCAACTGCATCTTTTCTCCACCAGATAAACACCAAAGGATACTGGCAGATCTACATGAACCTGCTGTTCTGGGGGCCGGGAGTGGCGGTCGTGAACAGGTGGCACCCGAGGGGCTTCTTCACCCGTGCCAGCGACCTTTTCCCCGATAAGGTGTCGAACCTGAAGGGAGCGACAATAAAGGTCAGAATAGAGAAGATAGAGAGTTGGAAAAAGGTCTGATTGGTTGGTTGGGAGGGAGGGAGGGTGGTTGGTTGGTAGGGGGGGAGGGGAGGGGAAGAGACAAGGGAGGTAGGTAGTAGGGAGGGAGGAAGGGAGGTAGGTAGGTAGTTGGAAGGGAGGAAGGTAGGTAGGCAGGTAGGTTGGTATATAGTAGGTAAGTAGGAAGGTTAATAAATAGGTAGATTGGTGGGTAGGTAGAAATGGAGGAAGGTATGTGCGTAGACAAGTAGGTAGGTAGATTGGTAAGTAAGCAGAAATGTAGTAAGTAAGTAGGAAGGTCGATAGCTAGACAGAATGGTCTCGAGTAGGTAGATAGAATGGTAGGTAGGTAGGTATGGAGGTAGATAAGTAGGTAGATAGGTTAGTAGGCAGGTAGGTATGTAGGTAGACTGGTAGGTAGTAGGTAGATAAGTTAGTAGGCCGACTGGTAGGTACTAGGTAGAGATATTGGTAGGTCGTAGGTAGTTAGATTGGTAGGTAGATAGGTAAGTACAAAGATAAGTAGGTAGGTAGATTGACAGGAAGCTAGAGAGGAAAGTGAGATAGATAGATAAGTTGATAGGTAGATAGACGGATAAATAGATCACAGTTATCAAGAAATTGATCATTTTTTTCAATATGATCATTATTGTGAATATGATGATTATCAGTTTTCTTCGTTATTACTACTAGTGATTGTTGGTATATCATCATCAATATCATCATCGTCATCATCATCATCGTCATCATCGTTATCGCCATCATCATCATCAAGGTCATCATCATCATCATCGTCATCATCATCATCACCATTAGCACACTGATAGCCATTATAATTATTGCAGTTATTATCATAATTCTCTCTTCTTCGTTTTCCCTTTTAATTTCCTTTT
>NC_091585.1:10838009-10840509 GCF_042767895.1 Penaeus vannamei
GAAAGCGCCTTTACAGTCCCTACAGGTAGTTTACGCCGAGCAGACAATGTGTACAAACACATAATAATCAACGAATGCTTGGTTAGCTGCTGGGCTGATAATGACAAATACGTTATATCACGGCAATTAAAAGACCATCATAAATTGTACGTGGAAAGAAGTAAATGTGTTCAGGAACACACATGTGAGCATCACAATAATGCTACAAACCTTTGAGCGTAGCCTCTGTAGTCGCAGAAGTATTTCCCATTTCCCTCTGGAACGCAAGGCTGGACGCACTATATAACCCCCCCCCCCGCAGGAGAGCTGCTTCCTGATCTCCTCCGCCGCCGAACTCCCGCAGTGGCAGTCGCTCGCCCTCCCGTTCACGCCCTACGTGTGGGTGGGCGTCGTCGTCGCCTTCCTCTGCACTTCGCCCTTTCTCTTCTGGCTGGCCAAGGGCGGCGAGGCGAGGTGGGTAGGGGAGGGGTGTGTGTGTATGTGTGTGTGTGTGTGTGAGAGAGAGCACATATTGTCCGTGCACATACATCTGAATGGACATAAATAATTTCAGTCACAATCCTATTAAGAGAAAAGACAAGTAATGCCAAACAGTAGTGCGCATGTCAAATGAACGCATTCGTGAGCAGTGGCACCCCCCTCCCCAGAGGAGAGAGCTTCCGGCGGCTGGACGACTCGTTCCTGTGCGCCTGGGGGATCCAGCTGCGCGAGCCCCAGACCTTCTTCCCCTCGTGCACGTCGACGAGGATTCTCCTGGCATCCATGTGGCTCTCCTCCGTCATCCTCACCATCGCCTACTCCTCCCACCTGACGGCCTTCCTCACCATCGCGAGGCGGCCGCCCGTCCTCCAGACCTTCAAGGAGCTGTACGAAGCGAACATCGAAGTTGCCAGCATCGGCGAGTTCTTCAACGTGTCCATGGCGGCCACCGGGAACTACTATCTCCAGGTAGGACTTCGTTGCCAGGCGCGGACACACGAGGCCAGATAGGAGGACACGCACAGTTGCCTCCGCCCACACCTCGTACACCTACATGCGGTGGACAATGAAAACGAGAACCCTGAGATTGCTTACATTTTTGTACTGCTTACGGCTTGAATGTACAAGAGTCAGTGCCATTAGAAACGTTACTTTGCCAAGTTTAGAATTTGCTTTCATTCACCAGTATTTCATTCATCACAGTGTTTATGTATAGATGAGGCTTTGAGATGACTGGCAATTCATAACCAACGTTAGCGATGTTTTACATATGTTTCAATACTTTGATCTGAATTCTGTATCAGAGCAATCTTGTTTCAAAAGCATTGGTGCCACAATGTGGGAGACATAACGACGTGGGAAAGTCCTATGTCCAACAAAGGTTTTTAAAAAACCGAAAGAATATAACAGAACCTTATGCTCTAAACTATAAAAGTCTAAAATAGCACGAGATTGTAAACACTGAGTTCCCGCTCCTTCCGTCCAACGGAAACCGGTGTACTTGGTATGAGTGCAGGCAACTGCACACTGTATGTGTGTGCGTGTGTGTGTGCAAGAGATATATTGAAAGCATCCCTTGCACTGTGTAGATATCAGATGCTCCTTTAATACAGACATAAATCTCTCTTCCGACCAGGGCCTGACAGAACGGTATTCCGTATACAAAAGCTTTGAAGAGGCTTCGGTGTATGTGAAGCTCGGGAGAGAAGCTTTCATATCGGGTCGAAAGAATCTGGAATATCGCATCAGCACGCAGATCTTCTCATCCGGGAGGCCCACCTTGACAGTGATGAAGGTCTTGTGACGCGCCGCATAGCAAGCCCATCTCGGGGGGGAAAGAAATCCGCATTTCACCTCAGTCTTCGATTCGACATTTTTTCTAATGCTTCTCATTTGACGCTAAATACTTACTTTCACAAATGTTTTGTATTTCAAAACTTTCATACAGTATTGCTATTGTTTCACCACTTTATTATTATTATCATTATTTTAAAGAGACTTGGGAAATCGGGGTGCTCCCGAGTCAAGGGCGAGTGAGTTGCCAGTTCTCATTTTCTGAGACTGGATGTAGTATATTTTAGATTCTATTGTAAGTGCAAATTCAAATACGTACTTGTCCACTCTACCTTGATTTCTGCCTGTCTTTCACACCTCACTGGCGCGTAGTTCACATTCCACGGAGACTTCTCAATGGGGACTTCTTCATGTTTCGTAATTTACTTTTCACCTTTCAAGGATTCTGTTTTTCATATCGTCAATAGAACCTCAAACAACCTACCCACCTCACCCACCATTAGTGTAATGAGGGTTTGTTATTTGCTGACTAGGATTTCAAGTAATTTTTTGCAACTCCAGGAAGTGTCATGGCGTCTGTTTTGGTGATTGTTTAATGAAAATATAACTATTCAAATAATTACTTTCCATCCTTTTTGAATACTGAAAAGACCAAAATGATCGACCATTTGCACAAACCATCCGTAACTTTTGTGACGTCATCAAACTAAACTCCATGTGTTTTTTT
>NC_091585.1:10848009-10851346 GCF_042767895.1 Penaeus vannamei
TCTGACTCCAATGTTGAAAAATAATTAAGTGGAAAAATTTGTTATATAACAGAATTTATTTGAAACATTACCAAATTCTTAATATTCTAATGAAAGCAAACTTGACATCTGCTTATTTCATGTTTAAAAGGCATCCACTTCACCATTTGAATAGCACAGTACACATGATAAACGATACAAGTCACTGGTTCAAAAATGATAGATATAATGAGATCTCCTTCAAAAAAGATATATACCTTTATCTCCCTTCCCATTTCCAGGCTGCAGCCACTGAGAATGAAGATAACATATCCCTGCCGCAAGATGCAATGTTTACTACCCTCCTTTCTCATATTGAAACTATAGGCTGGTCAAAAGTGTCCCAAGTATCAACTGATTTCTCAATGATATATCTGGAGACAAAGTAGGTTTGACTGATTTTGTTTTTTATAGCATGTTTCATGTACTATTTTGTACAGAGTTAGCAAGTGGACTTCTGGAGTTTGAACCAATGTTTTTAAACAAGTTTTGATATCTTTATGAGAAAGATAGTTTTACAATTGAACACTAAATTTCTTTGTTACATATTATGTAGTGTGTTGTATTGAGTCATTCCATATCAAATCATCAGATTTTTTAACAATTTGCAGAATGTCATTGATCTTTTGAATATTTGTTAACCCCATTAAGAAAAGTTTCCCCCCAAAATTATGATTAATGTCTCAAGCAGTTTCAGATTTACAGCTAATCAAAAAATACCTCATTTTAGGGTGGGGCACTGCCCAAGTTCCACTCGTTTGAGGATGCTCTGACTTCTGGTGTATTTTAAAATACTTTCATACTTCCTATGTGAAAATTTGTACCCTGCACCTTTTGATGCTGAGGAATCCAAAAATCACACTTAGAATATCATGAAATGAAGTTATCTGTATGATTTGGTCAAAGAAACCTCTCATTGATTTCATGAAAATGTTCAACCTCTTCATTTTGAGCTTTTTTTATTCTATGTCTCCCTAAATATATATCAGTTTACTTTATACCAATTGAAATAGCATTCTTTGAACTGTTTAAAAAACACCAAGAGAACCATTTTATATGGAGGAGACAAAAGATTACTACTGTTGAAAATCTTTGCCATTGTACATAAATTGTTACCAATTATTTTGAAATATTTGCTTGCAAGCATGGCCTCAAGAGTTCACGTTTTACAGTTTAACAGTTTTATAAGATCTGACATTTGAAACTTTCTGAGTATCAAGACTTCAAATCATCCACAGAACAGTTTTATAAAAGCCTGATGCCTTAGATATCCTAACTACTCTTGGATTTAAATAACATATGGAAGGTATGGTCAGAGTGACTGAAGTGAGGACTGTCCTTTAAGGCAAATAACAAATTACCTTTCAGTTTCCCAGAGTAAAAATATTGCATATGTTTTTAAAAATCAGCTTCAACTTTATTATATGTGTAGTCAGTGACAGTTATGGGTGCATCAATCTGGCAGATTATATCAGGCAACATAGTCATTTAATCTTACTGTCTTCAGAGAAATGCATGTTTTGAGGTTTACCAGTAATGTTAAATGTGCCTGCAAAAGCATTATCTGTGGATGTTCACTTGTAATCAATGACACTCAATGTTTGTGATTCAAAGAAATGGTCCCAGGTTACTTATGTCCTGAGTCAAATCTGCTTTGCAACTTTCTATGAACACCACTCATTCTTTCTTTCAAGATAAACAAAAATCTGATATTTGAAATGTTCTTTTGGCAGAATGTACACATGCTTGAAATAGCGAGAATTTGCTTAGACAATGGTCAATGCAAGCTTGATTGGGCTGTCAATCTCTTGACTGTTCCCCTTATTCCATCACAAGGTGATTTGCCTTGACTTGTTGCAAAGATAGTCAAGTTTGCATTAATGCTGAAATCTGCTTTATGATAACACAAGCTTTTGTACTTACCATCAGGGAAATATTCAACCTTGTCAATTAAAGCTCTCTCTGATTTGATGATTTTCAGTAACTGTATTTCATAGAAAAAACTGGTTATCATGGTTTAAATCATCTGACACAAAGCAAAATTGTTTGTGGAAAAGTTTCCCTTTTCATAAATATATGACTATTGGATGCTGGGTACAGTATTGCTTACTCCAATTAAAGAACTGAACTTCATCTTACACAACAAAAGTAAAGTTTTCTGCAAAGTTCCCAAGAACTATCAAAGAGTTTTCAGGAAGGTATGCCTTTCTACTCCCAAGATATTTTGCCTGACATTTTGTTATGAATAAATAAGGATTTAAGGTATCAATGGTTTCAATGAGTTCAATATACTCATCAACACTCAAGCTCTGGATAATTTGTTTTTTTTTATCAGTACTTTGTAAGTAGTTACCTTATCATGCAATTTTTCTGTTTGTCAAGATAATGAGCTTTCTTTTCAAGATCCTTTACAGACTGAGCAGCAGTGACTTTCCCATTTCAAACAAGAATGCTGTCTTCAATTCCCACAGCTGCTGCAAATGACTGCTTAAATGTGCCCACAGCACTGTCATATTTTACATTAGTATAAGAAATTTGACAATGCTTTCGAATGCTGTGTGTTCTTTGGGCAAAATAAATTGCGTAGAAGCTTTCAATGACACCTATTCTTGATTGACTTATTGAAAAGGATGATTCAACTTTAGATATCTCAGTCCGTTAAAGTGGCCTCTTTAAAACTATTCTGTGGATGATTTGGTCTTGATACTCGGAAAGAGTTTCAAATATCAGATCTTATAAAACTATTGGGCTTTTTATGAACTCTTAAGGCCATGCTTGCAAGCAAATATTTCAAATATTTGGTAACAATATATGTACAATGGCAAATTTTCACAAGAAACACAAGAAATTTTCAATTGCAATCATCATTTGTCTCTTCCATATACAAATGGTTATCTTGGTGTTTTTAAACAGTTCAAAGAATGCTCTTTCAATTGGTATAAAGTAAACTGCTTAATGTTTAGGGAGACAGAAAAAAAATCGGCCCAAAGTGAGGTTAAACAATATCCAGAAACCAATGAATTCATTGACCAAATTCATACAGAAAGCTTCACTTCATGATATTCTAAGTGTGATTTTTGGATTCCTCAGCATCAAAAGGTGCAGGGTACAAATTTACATATAGGAAGTATGAAATTATTAAAAAATACACCAGAAGTCAGAGCATCCTTGCATGAGTGAAACTTGGGCTGCGCCCCACCCTAAAATGAGGTATTTTTTTATTAGATAAGATATTAATCTCATTTTTTTTCTTTTTTGCATACTGTTCTCAATGGGGTTAACATATATTCAAAAGATCAGTGACAGTCTGCATGGTGGG
>NC_091585.1:10876846-10879346 GCF_042767895.1 Penaeus vannamei
TCATATTTTGGGGGCGAATACGAAAGAGTGAGATAACGTAGAACATCGAAGCCAGCTGATAGCAAGGACAACGGGTTCCGTGTCTGTAGAGTCCATTTTCGTCGAGATAGGCCTAGCTCCTCGCTTTAACGACCGCCTCCCTCCGAAAAAAGTTACTGATTCTCCCAAGCACTATCTACCTTCCCCCTCCCCCCTCCCCTTCTTTCATTTCGCATTCACTAGCCCCCTTCCCTCCCCCTCAGCCACTCTCCTATTTTGGCTCTTCCGCCTTCACTTTATTTTGCTATTTCTCTTTTTCTTTCTCTCTCTCTTTCTCGAAATTCGTCTATTTCGTTTGTTTACTATTTCGTTTCTCTTACCTCATTTAGTCTTCGATTCTTCTGTATTCTCTTTATCCTCGTTTAACCTCATTCTATTATCCTTATTTTCTCCCCCCTTCATCTTCCCCTTCTCTCATTCGTCTCATATTCTCCATTTCCCCGTGTCTTTCTATCCTCATTTAGCTCCCTACTCTTTCAAATTCTCTCTTTTCTCCTTCTTCTCCCTCTCCCCTCATCTCCCCTCAGTCTCTCTCCCTATCCTTCCACTCTCCTTCTCTCCCCTCGGTCTCTACTCTGTTCTTGTCTCTCTCTCTCCATTTTGAGTTTTATTTCACTCATTTTACTCCTTCCTTCTTTCTCTCTCACTGCCACTCCCTCTGCTCCTTCACTATTCCTTACTCTCGCTTTCCCGTCTCCTTATTCTTTCTCTCTCTCCTCCTCCTCCCTACTCCTTCCCCGGACATTACCACTCCCTCTCCCCTCTCCCTGCTCCCTCTCGCTATTCCATCTCCTCCCTTCTCTCTCACTCCTCTCCCTTCTTCCTACTCCTTCCCCAACTACCGCCACTCCCTTTCCTCCTCCCTAATCCTGTTCCTCGCTCCCTACTCCCTCCCTCGCCTAATCACTCCCTCCTCTCCCTCCCTTCTCCCTCGCAGCTCCTCCCTAACCCTGTCCCTCACTCCGAGACACTCCCTACGTCGGTCTCGAAACCACTCCTCCTCCTCCTCTTGTGTCTCTTCAATCTTGGGAGTCTTTAAACTTCGCTATTTTCATTGTCTCTTTCTTTGTGTTTCTTCTTTTCTCCGTTTTTTTCTATCTTTCTTTTTTTCTGTTTCGTTTTCCTTATTCTCCGGTTTTTCTTCCTTCTTCTTCTTCTTCTCTTTCGTATTATTATTATCATTGTTTTTTTCCTTTCTTTGTCTTTTTGTGTTTATTTTCATTTCTTCTTCTTCTTCGTCTTTCTTCTTCTCCTTCTTATTATTATTCTCCTTCTTCTTCTTCTTCTTCTTCTTCTCATCTTCCTTCTCCTTCTCCTTTTCTTCTTCTCCTTCTCCTTCCCCTTCTTCTTCTTCTTCTTCTTCTTTCTTCTTCTTCTTCCATCCTCCTTCCTTCTTTCTTCTTCTCCTTCCTCCTTATTATTCTCCTTCTTCTTCTTCTTCTTCCTTCTCCTTATCCATTTCCTTCAACTTCTCCTCCTCCTTCTTCCCTTCTTCTTCTTTTCTTCTTCTTCTTCTTCTTCTTCTTCTTCTTCTTTTCTCCTTCTTCTTCTTCTTCTTCTTCTTCTTCTTCTTCTTCTTCTTCTTCTTCTTCTTTCTTCTTCTTCTTCTTCTTCTTCTTCTCCTCCTCTTCCTCCTCCTCTTCCTCTTCCTCTTCCTCTTCCTCTTCTTCTTCTCCTTCTCCTTCTTCTTCTTCTTCTTCTTCTTCTTTTTCTTTTTCTTTTTCTTTTTCTTTTTCTTTTTCTTTTTCTTTTTCTTTTTCTTCTTCTTCTTCTTTCTTTTTCTTTTTGTTTTTCTTTTTCTTTTTTTTCTTCTTTTTTTTTTTTCTTTTTCTTTTTCTTTTTCTTTTTCTTTTCTTTTTCTTTTTTCTTTTCTTTTTCTTTTTCTTTTTTCTTTCTTCTTTTTCTTTTTCTTTTTCTTTTTCTTTTTCTCTTTCTTTTTCTTTTTCTTTTTCTTTTTCTTTTCTTTTCTTTTTCTTTTTCTTTTTCTTTTTCTTTTTCTTTTCTTTTTCTTTTTCTTTTTCTTTTTCTTTTCCTTTTCCTTTTTATTTTCCTTTTCCTTTCACTTTTCCTTTTTCTTTTCGTTTTCTTTTCTTTTTATTTTTTTTTTTTCTTTTTCTTTTTCTTTTTCTTTTCTTTTCTTTTTCTTTTTCTTTTTCTTTTTCTTTTTCTTTTTCTTTTTCTTTCTTTCTTTTTCCTTTTCTTTTCCTTTTCCTTTTTCTTTTTCTTTTCTTCCTTTTTCTGTTTCTTCTTCCTTTTCTTTTTCTTTTTCTTTTTCTTTCTTTCTTTTTCTTCTTCTTTTTCTTTTTCTTTTTCTTTTTCTTTTTCTTTTTCTTTTTCTTTTTCTTTTCTTTTTCTTTTTCTTTTTCTTTTTCTTTTCTTTTCTTTTTCTTTTTTTTCTTTTTCTTTTTCTTTTTCTTTTTCTTTTTCTTTTCTTTTTCTCTTTCTTTTTCTTTTTCTTTTC